>NC_090266.1:1178897762-1179065262 GCF_040414725.1 Anabrus simplex
TGCGAGGGCCGTATAATGTTGTAAAAAGTTATTGAATAGGATTCCGAAGTGATATCACGTCCAATGTAGATCGTCATCCGTGTGAGTGTACTGCCTGTATTTTGTGATGTCGAACTAAGATGTTCATTCGATGTAAAATTCTTCTGTCTGCAATTTGACGTTAATAATAATAATCCATGGTTACTCATTTTCAATCGAGAGGAAGCGCGCTGTCGGGTGAGAACCTAGGGGATGAATTTGGTCATGGAGAGAAACGTTTTTCTATGCCCATTTTAAACTGTGTCTGACTGACAATAAAAAGATCTAGTAGAATGTTTCAGTCATTTCTCGTAAAAATCAAGTTATTAAATACGATATCATTTATGCGAAGTTATTCATGATTAATGCATTGTGCGATATTAGACGTCGGTATTTCTAGTGAGGATTTTATTCCAGTTCTTTGTCGATGATAATTGTGGAGCTGGGAAACAGAGGTTGGTTTTGTGAATCAGGTTGGACCTGTCATTGAAGCCGGGACCCGGAAGCCCGAGGAGTGTTTTATATGAGTTGAGATGAGATGTGCGAATCAGGTTAGAGTCCTGTCATTGAAGCCGGGATATGATAACCCGAGGAATATTTTATAATGTTGAGAATGGAAAGAAATTCATAGAAATCCATAGCGGTATAATTGGCGACGCGTATAATTAGTGTGGGCATCTTGAAGCATATCTGTGCATTTTGATGGTTAGAATATCGTATTTGTTTAATCATGTCGGCAGAGTTTAAAGGGAGCATTTTGAGAAGTCAGTCAGGTAGAACGAACCGGGTGGTTTATGTAACTGCCAAGCGAGCATGGGGTGAGAGACCTAAGCGGACAGCGGGGATAATAACGGGAATAGGAGTGGAGTCGAGATTGTACTGTATTCTCGGCCAGGAAAACGTTAAAATGCTGGATTTAGTTGAAAATTCATAGCCGGTAATGATCTAAGTATTGTGAAATACTGTAATTGGGGACGTAATGAACATTCGAAACCATGAACTTTGAGTATAAGGAACAGAGTAACCCAATTTCAAGGTTGTCCAAAATATAGAGCGATGGTCGTGATGATCGATTTGTCTGCGAGGGGTGTGCAAAATTCATAATGGTAATGACGAGATATGACATCGTAATTATATGGCGAGTTGTTTGGTTTGTACGTAGATTATTAGGATATCCAAGTGTTAAACGGTTAGGATTAGATTAGATTTTTAAGCATGATATCACGAGATGAGATATATAGCTGGACATGAATGATGTAACAAATTCTTTTCCAGCCAGATAAACATCGCAATATTGAATTTACATCACAGCTGCGTAGAAATTTGTGAGGAAACCAGAGTCCGCGGAGATGAAATTTGTTGTTTGTTAATATTTCGTTAAATCATTTAAATTTATTAAATTATTAAATTCAGTGAAACCGCATTTTGAAATAACTTTAATCAAGCGAATAACTTGGAGATGCATTCTGGAAATTTTAGTTTGTTGTCTGGGGAATATTAAAAATAAAGTAAAGATTAAAGGGACATATCCGAAGGAAATGGATTTTACTGCCACAAAGTTTGTGAGCATTGTTGTTGTTGTAATTATTGAACTTTGATTGATTGAGCAGTGAATGTGCTGGGGATAGTAAAGTGGAAACTTTGGTCATCAACCGATGTAACTTAATTGTGTTTAGCCTTCAGCCTAGAAACTTGGATGGTCAGGGGGTCATCAACCTCAGTGACTTAGATTAGGGCCATATGCCATTGTAGCATCATTTCCTTGCGGTCATCATCCACAATGACTTTAAAGTAACTTAGAAGATTAGATGTCGGTCCATGACATAGACGCAGGTCACATCGATTCAATTAAGGGTCCATGCCGTAGAACCACTGTGTGGCACACACCGATTGGACGGCCTTAATTATAACCAGAGTCCAGAATTCGTGTTACGAGGGCTGGACCATAACGAATCACTATGATGGTACATGTGGTCTCACATGGAAGCCGAATTTAAGGATTTCCAGACTTTCCTTTCTTAAATGATTAATAATTGAGATAATGGTTTCTAGTAAGATTGCCCATCAGGCAGTTACGTTAAAGTCTCACACCAGTGTTCTGACATTTATGTAAAAATGATTGTGGTGTCCAGTGGACACAATTGACTATGACATCGTTGACATAGTAAATTACTTCATTTCCCTGAATAAATAGGAATATTTTAAATAGACCTTTCATTCCAGTAGATAGATTAGAATTAATGAACCCTACCTTTACCTCAGCAAGTGACGAAGAACCCGAAACGACCCAAGAGACAGATCTCATGAGCTTTGCTGATAGGTAAGGAAGGTAGGTATCCCTCAATAAGGACCTAAAGGGTTCATTAAAATGTTGCCCAACGTGGTGGCTTCAGTCACGTAAGACAGGGCCTAAGTACATCGAGAGAAGAACTACAAGTTAAATTGGTTGACATCAGTGAAACGATGACCAATTGTAGGATTGTTATACGTTGGTCGACCATTAAAATGGCTTCCAACGTGGTGGCATCAGTCACTTAACGATGGGGCATTAGTCACGATAACGATGAGGGAACCTAAGTCACGATAACGATAACGATATTTTGGAAAAATCGTGTACTAGAGGAAAAGAGAAATAATGTTGAGGCTATGCCACATTATGGATGATAAAATCGTGCGCCAGAGTTGATAGTGAACTCGAAGAAATAGATAAACGCCCGATGAGTAAGGCTAGGAGATACCACTATGAGAATAATTTATCTGCTGAATGAAAGGTATAATTTAAGTGTGTTAGAGTAATTTCCCAAATTTTTGAATACTGGTTTGAGTGTTTTGGCTGATCACTTTGATCGAGTGAACATTGAATTTCACATTTTATTAAATAAAATTTTAGAGAATGTTGCATTAACAGTGTGATGTGTTAGATAGGAGGATGTTGTGATGTTTATCGTAGTAGTCCCATTATACGCCGTTGAAGTCTCGGGCTCACCGATGACCTATCGTTTTCTGTTAAATACAGTATGTTTATGCAGGAGGGAGAATTGGCCCAAGGGCAGGTGGTCCAAATGATGAAGGACTTTATGGAGAAAATGGAGGCCGATAGGAAGGTTGCGGAAGCCGATAGGAAGGACTTAAGTGAGAATATTAAATCTATGAGTGTAAGGTTGGAAACAGTGGATAATAAGCTAGAGACAGTGGACAATAAATTAGACAGTGCAGATGTAGAATTAAAAGGTATGAAGGAAGTCGTAGGAACCATGGACAATAAATTAGACAGTGCAGATGTAGAATTAAAAGGTATGAAGGAAGTTGTTCAAAATGTTGACATTAAAGTGCAGGACACTCAGGATAGTTGTAAGGAAGCTAGCGTTGATATTAGGAAGGACATTGCTGACTTTAAACATGAAATAAATCAGCAGTTTATAGAAACTCGCGAGCTACATCGTGTTCTTAGTGAAAATCAGGACATAATTAGAGGAGACCTCGATAGGCACGTCAACGAAAGTAGGGAACTACATCAGCAGTTGATGTCAGATCAAGCTGAGCTTAAGGCCGATCTGAAGACAGAGGTAGAGAAGTTCAACATCATGCGTGAAGACGATAAGTCAAAGGTCTTTACAGCAATGAATGAACATAAGGAAATGTTGCGTAAAGAGATAGCCGTCGTAAATGACAAAGTAGACCAGGTAGCCGAAGACGTCAAGGCAACTGTAGACCAGCGTATTGAGGCCATTGACTTGAAATTAATCGAGACGAATAAAGAGGATATAAGAAATTTAGGTATGACTCGGGAAGAAACGCCTAGGAGTATTGAGGAGGTACAGGCAGACTTGAAGGAACCAAGTGAAAATATAAAGGCGGATGCGAAAGACTCGAACAAGAAGTTAGAAACAGTGGAGGTTATATTCGCCCGTCTACTTGAATATTTTACTAACATGGAGTCTCCTAAATCAGCGCCACAAGTAACTAAGCATGTGGAAAACCAAGTGAATGGCGCAAACCATATCGAAGAGAGTAGACCGGATAGGGATGTCTCGCAGGCAGTCATACAAGAGAATAATGAGCAACGGTTTGAAACCATACTAAACCAGGATAGTAAGAACGTGGAACAGCCTAGCTACCTGTACGGAAAGTGGAATAGGCGCCGTGATCCGTGTAGGAGGAACCAGGGTCGATGTCGGGAAAATTCTTACCAAAGACGTAGACGCCATCGTGGAAATGAAGCCGATAGAAGATGGAATAATTACAAATCCAGACATTCTGATCTATGGCATGGGTCTGAAGAGGAAAAAGCAAAACCTAAACGATTTGGTGCCAATAAGAAGAAAAGGCCTAAGATAAGTAGAATTGATGAACGTTCAGACGGGGATGCCAGTAATGACGATTATAGTCCGTCAAGAAAGGCTCAAGCAAATGCGAAGAAGGGTAGGCCGGCTGCTAAAATGAAGATGAGGATGATGATGAAGAAGAAGTGTAAGCCAGCTGCTAAAATGAAGAAGATGAGGATGATGATGAAGAAGATGTGTAAACCAGCTGCTAAAAAGAAGATGAGGATGATGAAGAAGAAGAGTAAGCCAGCTGCTAAAATGAAGATGATGATGATGATGATGATGAAGAAGAAGGGTCAGTCAGCTGCCAAAATGAAGAAGATGAGGAGAATGATGAAGAAGGAGAACGGTAAACCACCTGCAAAAATGAAGAAAGTCAGTGACAACGATAGTAATGAGGACAGGGATTTGAACCCAGAAACTTCGCATTTTGATGTGAATGCAAGTTCGTCGAGAAGTTGGAAGGACAAACCACCTAACATACAATAAGTCAACTACAATTCACTGGAGATCTACCCCGCAACCCCGAACTCTCCAAGCAACCAAGAACTACCAGGAAGCTGAAGGCATCAACCAGTATCCGTACAACAGAAGATGACCAACTGCATAAGAGAGAAGAAAGGAATTTATGTTCAAAGGTCATGTTTCATCAGACGTCAAAATTAGAAATTTCGCCATCTGGAGTATTTAAAGGAAATTCCTTGTCACTGCGCGAAAGGAATTCGTGTCTTGGGGGAAATATGAACCCATGACCTTTGTGCCCTAAGAACATTATGCATTATATAACAATTAAATTAAAAGTTGGATTCTTGATAGCATGGATTTGACACGTGACGAGGGGGTGATTACCTTCGGTCCCACGCTCTGGGGTACGTGACGTCAACCACACGTGTCGACGGCGGAAGAATCTCAATTCATTTTTATGAACTATTTCAAAGCGCGTGTACACGGCGTGACCACGCCAAGTCAAAAAAATATAGTGCCTATCAAAGGAGGTCAATCATCTCACAAATCGAACCCGTAAAATTTTTAAATGTCCATGAACACTACCATCAGAAATGTAGCAAGCATGTAGTCACTTTCAAAACTCTTGAAATTACAGTTTAGGTAAGTCAGAAAATTTAGAGAAATTTTCTTGGCGGCAAAGGGAGAGATCCGAAGAGAGGGGGTAACTGCTATAAATATGAAGGGGCGCCATGACGAAGCTTCCTTCTCCGGCATTTGTGATACAAAGCGGACGAAATTGTTGAGTTGCTCCGCGAAATCAAATCAACGAAAGTAGACTGAGTTCGACTGCAGATTTTAGCCAGTGTGGCTAAGTCTTGACTCCATGGGGAGATAGTTTTCTTGAGAGAAATAAGTGTATCAGATAGGACGGTCAAAGTACTGAAATATTCTAATGTGATTGAGTAATTCGTGTGCGGGAATAATTGCAATCCATCGTGTGCGCTCAGCAAACAAGTGAAGGGTATTTTCTTTTTTTTAATGCTTTATTCCAGGAAACCTGAAGAAACACAATGATATGTACAGCCATGAATGTAAAAATGGCTAAATAAAATGCCAGGGTCGCAGGTGAGCCCTATGACGAACAATGGTGTGACTACATAAGGTAATGTGACTTTCCATCTTACTACCTCTTATATCTCATCTCGTGATTTCTAAAAGTGTATTTGCATGGGGATATACGACGCAGTGGTCGCCCTACTAAGTTTTGTAAATGTGAGAGTACGACTAAAAGAGTCATTTGTTTTATTTTCCACTTGGATAAATTTTTGAAGTCTTGCGAGGGCCGTATAATGTTGTAAAAAGTTATTGAATAGGATTCCGAAGTGATATCACGTCCAATGTAGATCGTCATCCGTGTGAGTGTACTGCCTGTATTTTGTGATGTCGAACTAAGATGTTCATTCGATGTAAAATTCTTCTGTCTGCAATTTGACGTTAATAATAATAATCCATGGTTACTCATTTTCAATCGAGAGGAAGCGCGCTGTCGGGTGAGAACCTAGGGGATGAATTTGGTCATGGAGAGAAACGTTTTTCTATGCCCATTTTAAACTGTGTCTGACTGACAATAAAAAGATCTAGTAGAATGTTTCAGTCATTTCTCGTAAAAATCAAGTTATTAAATACGATATCATTTATGCGAAGTTATTCATGATTAATGCATTGTGCGATATTAGACGTCGGTATTTCTAGTGAGGATTTTATTCCAGTTCTTTGTCGATGATAATTGTGGAGCTGGGAAACAGAGGTTGGTTTTGTGAATCAGGTTGGACCTGTCATTGAAGCCGGGACCCGGAAGCCCGAGGAGTGTTTTATATGAGTTGAGATGAGATGTGCGAATCAGGTTAGAGTCCTGTCATTGAAGCCGGGATATGATAACCCGAGGAATATTTTATAATGTTGAGAATGGAAAGAAATTCATAGAAATCCATAGCGGTATAATTGGCGACGCGTATAATTAGTGTGGGCATCTTGAAGCATATCTGTGCATTTTGATGGTTAGAATATCGTATTTGTTTAATCATGTCGGCAGAGTTTAAAGGGAGCATTTTGAGAAGTCAGTCAGGTAGAACGAACCGGGTGGTTTATGTAACTGCCAAGCGAGCATGGGGTGAGAGACCTAAGCGGACAGCGGGGATAATAACGGGAATAGGAGTGGAGTCGAGATTGTACTGTATTCTCGGCCAGGAAAACGTTAAAATGCTGGATTTAGTTGAAAATTCATAGCCGGTAATGATCTAAGTATTGTGAAATACTGTAATTGGGGACGTAATGAACATTCGAAACCATGAACTTTGAGTATAAGGAACAGAGTAACCCAATTTCAAGGTTGTCCAAAATATAGAGCGATGGTCGTGATGATCGATTTGTCTGCGAGGGGTGTGCAAAATTCATAATGGTAATGACGAGATATGACATCGTAATTATATGGCGAGTTGTTTGGTTTGTACGTAGATTATTAGGATATCCAAGTGTTAAACGGTTAGGATTAGATTAGATTTTTAAGCATGATATCACGAGATGAGATATATAGCTGGACATGAATGATGTAACAAATTCTTTTCCAGCCAGATAAACATCGCAATATTGAATTTACATCACAGCTGCGTAGAAATTTGTGAGGAAACCAGAGTCCGCGGAGATGAAATTTGTTGTTTGTTAATATTTCGTTAAATCATTTAAATTTATTAAATTATTAAATTCAGTGAAACCGCATTTTGAAATAACTTTAATCAAGCGAATAACTTGGAGATGCATTCTGGAAATTTTAGTTTGTTGTCTGGGGAATATTAAAAATAAAGTAAAGATTAAAGGGACATATCCGAAGGAAATGGATTTTACTGCCACAAAGTTTGTGAGCATTGTTGTTGTTGTAATTATTGAACTTTGATTGATTGAGCAGTGAATGTGCTGGGGATAGTAAAGTGGAAACTTTGGTCATCAACCGATGTAACTTAATTGTGTTTAGCCTTCAGCCTAGAAACTTGGATGGTCAGGGGGTCATCAACCTCAGTGACTTAGATTAGGGCCATATGCCATTGTAGCATCATTTCCTTGAGGTCATCATCCACAATGACTTTAAAGTAACTTAGAAGATTAGATGTCGGTCCATGACATAGACGCAGGTCACATCGATTCAATTAAGGGTCCATGCCGTAGAACCACTGTGTGGCACACACCGATTGGACGGCCTTAATTATAACCAGAGTCCAGAATTCGTGTTACGAGGGCTGGACCATAACGAATCACTATGATGGTACATGTGGTCTCACATGGAAGCCGAATTTAAGGATTTCCAGACTTTCCTTTCTTAAATGATTAATAATTGAGATAATGGTTTCTAGTAAGATTGCCCATCAGGCAGTTACGTTAAAGTCTCACACCAGTGTTCTGACATTTATGTAAAAATGATTGTGGTGTCCAGTGGACACAATTGACTATGACATCGTTGACATAGTAAATTACTTCATTTCCCTGAATAAATAGGAATATTTTAAATAGACCTTTCATTCCAGTAGATAGATTAGAATTAATGAACCCTACCTTTACCTCAGCAAGTGACGAAGAACCCGAAACGACCCAAGAGACAGATCTCATGAGCTTTGCTGATAGGTAAGGAAGGTAGGTATCCCTCAATAAGGACCTAAAGGGTTAAATACATACATACATACATACATATATATATATATATATATATATGTGTCACAAGTTCGCACCCGCGACCCCACAAGTTTGGGAAAAGCGGTAGTAGAAGAAGTAGAAGAAGAAGAACAACATTGTACTGAATCTGTCAACAAATAGGTTAGCTGCGAAATGGTATTATTGAAGGGATTTCTTATTTCCAGGCGTTGGTTATTTGTTCCCCTTGCTTGAAATTTACAGTTTACGAAACAAAGAAAACTTGTACTTTTACATGACTGTTGATATCATGAATCAAGGTGTAAGAAGGCCCATGTTGTGAGCTCTCATTATCGAGATACGGCATTCTGTAAGAAAGAATATTGAACACACAAACAAAATCATCTTTACATAGGAGTGCTTTTTTTGTGTACGGGAGTGAAAGCTGGGTTGACTCAAGATATCTTATTCATCAGCTGGAAGTATCAGACATGAAGGCAGCAAGACAACCGGGTGGCAAAAATGGCATGAGGGTGCTCGGAATTAGGAGACCGCTAATTTAGGTTATTGCTAGTCTACCCTTCGGTGAGGGTTGAGGGCATCAGCTGTGTGTGGAAGTTGCGTATTAGTGTTGTGGTATTGTGTGTGGCATGTGATTTGCAGGAATGTTGGGGACAGCGATTCCTTGGGCCATGGTAATTTATTTATTTACTTATTTATTTAATTAATTATTAGATACAGCCTATGTAGGGCCATTTTACACTAATAATAGTAACTAATTTTAAAAATTAAAAATAACAATCGGTATAAACATCAATATTAAGCATCAACAGTAAATTATTAACAATAACATTTTAACAACAATGGCAGCGATAACTGGCAAGGGTCGGTTATAGAATTAGTAAGAAGAAAGTTCTTGGGTTGGAAGGACGGAAGAGAATGGAAAGATGGAGAGGACTTCAAAGGAATCTTTTAATGTTGTGTTTGACAAATGCGAAATGTCTGAATATGTCAAAACCTAGTTAACCGTTTATTTTTCAAATTCCTGACCCCGACCAGAAATGTAGCCAAAGGGCCCAGCGTCCTAAAGTTAATACACTGACCAATCAGCCATGAATGAAAATCTGGTACTAATTGTTGGTGCGCCAGGGGGCCATATGCCTCTTCGGATGAGGAACACTCGTTTGTACATTTTTGACTTCTTGCCGCGAAATCGCACATGTCCTTCCGGGTTAACCAAGCTCGCCGTTATCTTCTCGTTAAGGAGCTCGCTTTAGAACACGGAATGAACAGTGAGGGAAAATTCTCATATGAATATATCTACATTCACTGCAATCATTGTTCACATCTGGGACTCGAACCTGGAACCAGCGAACAGTGTGTAGCTATTTTGCATCTGGGTAAGAAGTTTGTTCAGCTCGCATCACACGGTTGAACGTTTCTCTTTCTATCGCATGTTGTCACGTCATGATGAACATTAGTAACGGCAGAAGGAAAATAGATCGCAGCAATTCATGTCAGGTGATGAATTAAGATGTTTTTTAAGTTATTCTTTTAAGCTGAGGCGATTTATCCACAGCATGATGAGCTCTTTCTCTTCATGGCCTATTTAATTCTTATTTTCTTCTATTACATTTTTCTTAAGATCTAATGATCTTCACGTGAACTGCCTGTATCAATAGTTGAATCTTAACAGAATTTCATGTTCATTATTACAATACAGAAACACGTTTGTTAGATTCTATCAGCGCTCAAGTACCGTTGAATGGTGAAGTTGAGCATCATTTCTCCTGTGTGCGGGGTCGTGCTCTTCTGTAAGTGATAAAGACATATGGGTGACCTCTGCCTTCAAACATTTACTATTGAGTGAGGAACTTCTACCTGCTTTATTAAGTCCAGTGGCACATAAACCGTTGCCATATAAACAGAAATATACACATGACGCTGTATTAATGATTAAACACCCAGCAGTACTGAATAAACAATGAAATCGGTTTTACGTCCCATTATCTACTCTTTTAGTTTCTGGAGATCCCGAGATGATGGAAGTCTGTTCCACAGAAGTTCCTTTACATGCTCTTAAAACTATCGACACCAGCCTGGCGTATTTCAGCATCTTCAAATACCGTCAAAGCAAGCCGATATCGAACCACCCACTTGGGTTCAGAAAGCCAGTATCATACCATCTAAATTACTCGTAGTAAGCCTGGTTACAAATACAACAAAATTTCGTGTGGCTAACCGAACCCGGAACCCTCTGAAGCGAAGGCTGCTTACCCTCCAAGGTTGCTTCTTCCCACGGACTCAGCGAGGAATCCCACCTCTACCGCCTCAAGGGCAGTGTCCTGGAGTGCGACACATTTGGTTGGGGATACAACTGGGGACGATGACCAGTACCTCGCCCAGGCATCCACATCTGCTATGCTGAACAGGGGCCTTGGTGGGGGATGGGAAGATTGGAAGGGATATACAAGGAAGAGGGAAGGAAGCGGACGTGGCCTTAAGGTACGCATCATCCCGGCATTTGCTTGGAGGAGAAGTGGGAATCCACGGAAAACCACTTCCACGAAGGCTGAGGTATGAATTGAACCCACCTCTACTCAGTTGACCTCCCGAGGCTGAGTGGACCCCGTTTCAGCCCTCGTACCACTTTTCAAATTGCGTGATAGAGCCGGGAATCGAACCCGACCCTGCAGGTGTGGCAGCTAACCACTACACCACAGAGACGGACATATCTTTTCATTCTGCAGAATACTGCCTTTGTCCGCTGGAGGTCTCGGGGCACTCCAACTCTCTTAAGAATTTGTTGTACTGGATGTCTATGTGTTTGAATTTGTGAGATAGTGGACTCGAACCCCACTATTGGCAGCCCTGAAGATGGATTTCCGTGGTTTCCCATTTTCACACAAGGAAAATGCTGAGCGTGTCCCTTCATTAAGGCCACAATCGATTCTTTACTCTTTTCTAGCCCATCGTCGCCATAAGATTTGTCTGTGTCGCAGCGACAGAGAGCAAAAAAATAAATAGAAACAGCATAATAACGGAAGTCTCACATCCCCGACGTATTTCATAATAATAATTTCGTGTGGCTATTCCTAGCCCTTGTAAGGCAGATCCTCCGATGAGGGTGGGCGGCATCTGCCATGTGTAGGTGACTGCGTGTTGTGGTGGAAAATAGTGTTATGTGTAGTGTGTGAGTTTCAGGGATGTTGGGGACATCACAAACACCCAGCCCCAGAGCCATCGCAATTAACCAATGAAGGTTAAAATACCCGACCCGGCCGCGAATCGAACCCGTGACCCTCTGAACCAAAGGCCAGTACACTGACCATTAAACCAACCAGTCGGACGACGTATTACATGATAGTCATTTTTAGCATTATATGGAAATTCATATGAGGACATCAGAGTTATAGTGCTCCGAGACCTCTAGTGGGCAAAGGCAATCTTTAAAACCAGTGGCATAGCCAGGGAAAGGGGAGAGGTAGTATTTTTGCTAGTTGCTTTACGTCGCACCGACACAGATAGGTTTTATGACGACGATGGGATAGGAAAGGCCTAGGAGTTGGAAGGAACGGCCGTGGCCTTAATTGAGGTACAGCCCCAGCATTTGCCTGGTGTGAAAATGGGAAACCACGGAACACCATCTTCAGGACTGCCGACAGTGGGATTCGAACCCACCATCTCCCGGATGCAAGCTCAGAGCTGCGTGCCCCTGACCGGAAGGGAGGAGTACTGGAGGTTAGACCCCCCTCCCCAAAGGAACTTTATCAAAAGAAAAAAATGACAATAAGCAAGTGAAAAATCTGCTCAATGGTTTGGCTCCTTCGAACATTCACAGAGACAATTGTAAAACCCTCAGATCTCTTGAATCTATTTTCTAAGAAGCCTCGGAAGGTGGATTTTAGATTGTAATCTGAACATACTATTCGCTGTAAAACTGTTGAACTTGATCGTATTTTTCTGGTTCTGCATTTTATTGTAAGATTTTTTAGTATACTGCAATCTGAATATCAACATAATTCCCTTCTTTCAGTGTCCTTATAACCACTCATTCATGCGTGCACCACACACGCACAAGCACCTTCATCATGTTCTGTCATCATTTTGTAACTATAACCCCCATTGGTCGATCCAGGCTACCGAACGAAATTCATGTGAAAGAGTGCCTGTTCGATTTCATCAACCTTCGACTCCAGAATAGTCTCTTTATTTCCTCTTAAATCAGTGACACATTCAGTTGCCTTAAAGAGATATTCGTGTTTGATCTCATTGACATCCAATACGGCGCTTTCACATTTCTTTAATTCCTTCATGGGAACGGTAATACCATTCAAACTTCACTTCAAATTTCATCTCACATAAGTCGAGGGTGTGTAATATCACAGAGTGAGTGTACCCTGGAACTCGAACTCCCAGACCGTTGAGATCTTCTAGATATTCCAGAACGTCTAGAGCAGACGCCGGTGGAGTGATACGTGGTTCCGTGGTGCTGACAGCTATTCTCTGGTGTGGATGGAAGGAGCAGCGACAGCGTGGGACATCACCAGCTGCAAGACCAGTGAACAACACACCTTCTCCAACATCAGGTGTACTTAAAGGTGATATGAACTTTTCCTACTTGAATAAACAAAATGTTCATACTAAAAATTAATTTAAAAGCAGAACCTTACTCTGTACACTTTCCAATCCGATGTGCCGTACACGCCCTGCGTAAACCTATGCTCTTCAAGCTAGCCAAGTACGGCACACTTGTCATGGCACAATATCTAAGTATAAATTTTCAGTTTCCAGAGTCTATTTGTTGAAATCCTCCAGTTTTACTTCGTAGCCACTTCATAAGACCCGTAATATTGTGGAAAAACATTTGATAAGATCTTCACTTACACCTGTAATTTCGGCCGATAACGCATAGTTCTCAAGAAAAGAAAACTTAAAAAACGGTGAGACGTGTTGCCGTCGTTTGAAATGCACTGCCTCCTGTTATTGGTTCATCAATTATCAGTCCCGTTTAGGGTCGAAATTTCTGTTGAAATGTAGCTTTTTCTCTGGAAACATTGCTTTTTCTTCGATTTTTCTTGCCTCCCACTTTTGAATATAACTCCTGAATGCAGTGTGTAAAGTGCATTCAAACAATCGGATTGAGTCATTCAAAGGAGAAAGTCCGAAATGGTACTTCATAATATCAATGTTACCGCATTCATTGTTTATCGAGTAATGGAGTGTAATGATGTCATCTATGGAGATGGAAAAACTATCTGTATCACTGATAGCATCTGACAACTTTTGCGTATATTTACTGTGTCCACTGCTACCATTACAGTCCCATTAGTAAATCACGCAATCTGATTGAGGTGTATCATTAATACTTGTAAACACTTCTTTGTATATAGGTACAAGTCGTTTAAACTGTGAGGTCTAGAAGTGACTGTAAACCTACTTCTTCTAAAAAATCCGTGATTTTGAAGTTTTCTTTCGATGGATAATATCTGAACTTCGCTTCCCTATCTGTGTTGCACGATGGATATACATTGAGTGGCCAAAAGTCATGGGAAACACTGAATGTGATGTTAATAACGAGTTGCTCCCCCGCGAGCCCTCAAAACGGCAGCAATACAGCGTGGTATCGACTTTACAAATTGCTGGAATCGTTCTGGAGGGATCTGGACCCACGCATCTTGCACTGCTACCCACAATTTATCTTGTGTAGTTAGTGCGTGGTTCATTGAACGTTCGACAGAATCCCATACATGCTCGAGTGGATTAAGATCGGGGGATCTGGAAGGCCAATCCAGGGTAGTTAACTTCACTGGAGTGCACTTCCAAGTACCTGCGTGCCACAACAGAGCAGTAACATGGCGCATTGTCCTGTTGAAACATGGCATCTCCATCAGGGTATTCTAGGACCAGAAAGGGATGCAGATGATCTGAAAGAATCTCCACATAACGTCAGCTCTCCCTGCAGCCGGACAATGGAGCCTAATTGCAACCATGAGAACGCCCGCCCATAACGGTTCTGAACCACCTCACGCCTAGACACAACCTTGTTGACACGCAGGATCCATAGCTTCAGGGGCATAGGCCACACTCTCACGCGCCCATCAGCTCGATCCAAATGGAACCGGGATCCATCGGACCATACCACACGCCGCCACTGTTCCATGGGCCATTGCCGATGTTCGCGGGCCCGTGCACGTCGTGTCGAGGTGTCAGCAAAAGGAGCGAGTTGGTCGTCGGCTGGTGAACCCTATGCTGTGCAGCTTCCTCCTTACAGTCCTGGTAGATATGGGTTCTTGACTCCCACAATTCAACTGGGCGGTGATATGACTTACAGTAACCCGTCGAGCCCGCAGTATGGTTCTGCGGAAGCGACGTGATGTCCGTTCTTTAAACACCTGTGGTACTCCCGTGCGGTGGTTAACGAGGGTGGTAACATTCTCTCTGCGATATTGAAGATCCACCCTTGACACTGTGAAACTCGGAAATCCGAATTCGCGTGTAATCTCCGCAATGCTATGACCCATGCGCCACCGCCGATTATCATCCGAAGTTCAAAGTCTTTAACTCGTGACGTTTTGTCATCTTCACTACACTGCTGTCTGTGACAGACTGCTCAGCTACGTGACAGCTAGCTGCAACGCTCTTTATAATATGGTACAAAAATGCAGGCAGAAATGTTCGGATACATTTTTATAACTGTGCGTAAAATATGTAAATTTAGAATTTCATGCACAATTTACATCACATAATATAATTCTTTGGTGTGAAATAGTGGTGAAAGTGGTTATATTCCAATTAAATTAATAAGAAATTGCATGCTTGTAGCTTTCTTTTACAGATGTTCACTATCGCGTCAGGAGTCAACATACGAGGATCAGTCAATGGATGACCACAAAAGAGGAACTCCCTCCTGGCCATGTCACAGATTGGGTGAATTGGAGAGCACTGAACAGACTGCGCTCTGGTGTTACGCGGTGCAGGGTAAACCAGAAGAAATGGGGTTTCGAAGTGGACAGTACCTTGTGTGTATGTGGAGAAGAGCAGACCACAGCCCATTTGCTGCAGTGCAGTTCATGTCCATTCAGCTGCACAACAGAAGACATGGTTAACGCGAAGCCAAATGCACTTGATGTTGCAAGGTTTTGGGCTCACATAGTTTAATGTGGCTCTTCGTCATTGGAGTACTTATATTATGTTTTATGTTTTTCCTTAATTTTAAACTTATGTATGCTTCTGACACGATATAAATAAAATAAATAGCGACCGGCGAAGTTCACTGCTAAAACACAACTAACAGTGAGCCAGACAGCCTCTTCCAGGAAGGGGAGATATGGTGTGTTGTTTCTAGCCATATCTGTCTATATGACATCACTAGGCATCGGATATGTAATGCATATTTTGTTTGCTGATATGTAGACCTCCAAAACGGACAAGGAAGTACGCTTCGAGGTTAATTTGCATGAATTATTAAGTTTAATAGGGAATATATGTTTGCATATTCGCATATACAGTATTTGAGATTAGTGCATACATTTCAAATTACGGATTTATTATGCATGTTTTCAAATGATATTGCACGGCTCCATTGCTAAATGGTTAGCGTGCTGACCTTTGGCCCAGGGGGTCCCGGGTTCGATTCTCGTCCGGGTCGGAGATTTTAACCTTAAATGGTTAATTCCGTTGACTCAGGGACCGGGTGTTTTTGCTCTTTCCAACATCTCTGCAACTCACACACCACACATACCACTATCCTCAACCACAATAACACGCAGTTACCTACACATGGCAGATGCCGCAAACACAGCTAGAAAGAGCCTCACGAAATTATGAATTATTATAAAATTATATTGTGCATATTTTAACATGTCTTACAAGCAGTGTTCAAGAACATGTAAGTAATAACTGCCGTGTTCTCTTTCGGTGATGAACTGTTCAAAGGAAACAGGCACTTATCAAGACTCACTTCCAAATCATACCAGAATCAGTCATGATTCAAGAATCACTTGTGTTGCGTCTTAGTGAATCGCTGGACCTTATGGAGAACGTGAAGCGTGAATTGGAAGGTATCCCAGGAAAACTCGAACATACTCGAACATACGAAATCCGGGCTGCAACATCATGGTAGCTATAAACAAATATTTGGCTGGTACTGATGATGTGGATCTACCATAATGTTTAATACGTACATTCACTCCCGCATTCAAGTACTATCTTGTCACATCCGTAGTTGTAGGGAGATCATCCTCCGCATTGAAGCTAGTTTTTACAGACAATCACTACAGGTTTATACCAGATAAATTGGATATCGTTGTTTTAGTGTACTGCAAAGCAAATTATGGACGGGGAAAATAGTGTGTGCAGTGTAAAATGAAAGGGGAACATGTACTTAAGTTCATTTCTTCATGTTTCTGTTATTTCCGGTTTTCTTACAACCTTGCGAATTGATTTATCATGTGTATTAAGTAACACTCTGTGTCTTATCTAGAAGAAGTGTGCATACAGTTTCAACAGTAAATACTGATAGTTTGATACGTCTCACAAACTATGTACGGATTGTCTGTACTAGTAGAACAACCGCGCCAGTTAATAGTATAATTCTTTGTTTTTAATTCGGTTTTTCTTCATGTTAATTATTTTATATATTAGTGTGTGTGAATCGCGTTAGTTTAGTAAAGGAATGTCAAGTTTGCATTTCATACAAGTGTTTAATAGCATGAAAATAAGTGCATAATTAAATGCATATTTCACGAGTTTTTGCAGTATAGTTGCATGCTTATCTTGATTATTTATACAGTCTATATATATATATCCGATTTCTAGTCATCATTAGGGCTGAAATTCATTAGCACTGGTTGTCTGTCTGCAGTTTGGGAATGAAGAAATGGAGAGATTAACATGGTGTTTTTGCAACATTTTATCGCGCTACATTACAGTTTTGGCCCACTGTGGGAGCGTGGCATTGTATGGAAGTGAAACATGGACGATAACTAACTCAGAAAAAAAAAGAGAAACTTTGAATGTGTTGTGTTATAGAAGCATGCTTAAGGTTAAGTGGCTGAATCGAGTCATGAATGAAGAGATACTAAATCGAATTGGTGAGAGGAGATGGATTTGGCTAAATTTGGATAAATTTGACGATAAGAACAGATAGAGTGATAGGGCACATCATAAGACACCCAGGACTTGTTCAATTGGTTTTTGAGTGAAGTATACGCAGTAAGAACTGTACGTGTAGACCAAGGTATGAATATGAGAAGGAGATTAGCGCAGATGTAGTATGTAGTGGTTACGCATAAATGAAAAGGGTAGCAAGGAGAGGGTGACATGGCGAGCTGCGTCAAACCAGTCTATAGACTGATGGCTCAAAAATCAACGGCAATAACGATAGCCTCTTTACTCCAGGCAGCTCATCATTTATCCAAATATTTGCATGAACCAATCTAGAATTACTACAACTAGTAGAATAACAACGTCGTGTGGCCTCCGGAGAGGTCTGAAGCAGGCCTGTTGAGTTGACGCCGTAAAGGCAACCTTTGCGTCTGTGAAGAATGAAAATGAGGCGCTACCTATAGTTGGGCCCACGAGATTTTGAGCCTGATATTAGCGGTGAAAGCAGTAACTAAGAGGTACGCTGCGTTGTCATAGTTACCTCCAACTGCTGCATATCACGCTTTAATACAGGCTGAGTGATAAATAAAACATGTAGGCCTAAACAATTCAGTAAACTTTGATCCGTTCCTAAGCTCGTGCTAATAATTCCCGCATTTAAGACAGAACACGTCATTGCCGATAGATATGAGATTTAATAATCAGTAACAAAGTCATCAGTTTCTGATAGCAACCTCGTCAAATGCTCATGTTCAATACAGAACAGAATTGTACAACCAGCCACAGATAAACTTACAAAAATACCCTAACAATGAAGACAATATTCAGGAAACGAACACGTAAATTCATAAAGCAGCAACAACAAACACAGTGAACGAATAATATGACAAGAGTGACTGAGAGCAAGCCAAACCACGTAGCGATAGTTTCCGTAAATGTGACATCGCGTTATTGTTGCCATAGCAACCAGACCATTTTCGCCCAGTGTTAGTCAACATTTTCTCACCGGTGGCCCTAAATGTAAGAATCCAACTCTCGTGGGACTTCATATAGGATGAATTCCAATGATGAAGACTGCACAATCACCCAGCTTCAGAGCCAGAAGTATTAACTAAGGAAAGTTAAAATCCCCGGCCCTGCCGGGAATCGAAACCGGGACCATTTGACAAATGGTCAGCACGCTAACCATTTAGCCATGGAGCTAGTTAGTAGCAGTAGTAATAGAAGCGGTGGCAACAGCAGCTTGTGAACTTGCTCAATGTGTTATTTAAGTGAGTAGTTCCGGGCATTTAAACGTTACGCAAGGATATTGAGCATTGCCCTTTTGTACTTCTTCGTGAAAAGACAGGAAGGATAGAAAATTGCATTGTTTGTAATACAGCGTGGAGGACAGTGGCTACTTCTTGCATTCTATTTTATACTTCATCGCAAAGAACAAACGCTGGGGGCACGGAAGGCCACGTCATTCCTACCATATCAATGCTTCATTCAGAAATCAATTTCCCGTGTTCCGCAGTGGCGGCGATCATCCATCAAGGCCGACCTAGTGATTGCATTGTCTACACTGTCAAGCACAATGCACACTTGTTCTACTTTCCTTACCATTTCATTCATTCTGGTATACTACACTTCTAGTCTGTGCCAGTTGGGGAATGTTTACGTTGCTATCATTTTAATCAAGTCAAAACATTTTGGCCTGGTGCAAGTGATAATTGACGCAGTGAAATTTTCCGCGGGGCGCAACACATTGAATATGACAAAAAAACTCCACAGTTCTAGTATTTTGGAAAAGGAAATTAACGTTGAAAATATTCCTTCGCGAAATGTGGAAAGGGGAACGGACATGAATGAGAAGTAAAGCATTAAATTGCTTACAATGTAGCCTACACAATACGCATTCCTGTAATTATATACAAATAAATACATATTTTGTCACGTGTATTTGAGTTCCTTTCTTTTGAGACGATTTAGCTTGCACTCCACACAATTAGGCTTTACTTTACGGAGTTGATTCGTCCACCATATACGTTCACACACATGACAGAATTCATTGAGATTGACCGAGAAGAAATTAGTATCCATATACTGTTTAGACGATATAATTCTCGTTTTGTAACCCCGTCGTTTTCTTTGTCCTTGTTCATGAGGTTACATTGCTTCTGCACTTGTATATCGTTTTAAGTATTTGAAGGTTGGTTATCTTCATCAATTGTCCTTGTTGATCTCCCTTCTATCACATCTTCATCTGAACAACAATTCGGCCTGGCTCATCACTATATTTCACCAATTTAAGGTTTTTTTTTCCACTTTTCTACCTCATTATTTGCAACCAAACGACGTTTACGTGTTGGCAGCATTTTGGCACACGACATACTCTCGTGATTCATTGTTAGGTAACATAACCTCAAACTGGAAACCAATTGGTTGACTAACTCTAACACTAGTAACGCTGTTGTCACATCATACATGACCTCCTTCAAATCGAACTGGAGACCTTAGTTATGCGAAATTAAAAAATCTGGCGCATAAATGTTTTAACAAAGGATCAATATATTTATTGAAATATTTAAAATGAACATCGTTTAATAATTGTGGAACCATTAAGTTTAAAATTTGCCATTTTACGTTTTTCTTTGTAAATAATATTTGGACCGGATATGATTTCCAAAATTTTCTTTTTCCATTTGATAGAGCTCCCCAACACGGGTTTTTACACCTTCACCATTTCTCTACCTTCAATAATTTAGCCACAACTGAGGGAAATAGCTTAACTTTACGTTTTTGCTAAAGTAAAGATATACTGTGTGATCTAAGAAAAATTTTCAGTGTAAAAACTTCTGCTTGGTTGGACAATTATGAGTAACCTCTCGAGGCCAAAACGCTTGCCATATAGCACAGGCAATGCAGCGTGCATTTAAACATTTGTAACAAACATTCGAGAAAAAAATGAAGAACAAAATATCCGTATGAGTATACCTCCCAAGTGCTCCGCATTCACTAATGAATGGGATGTCTAATATATGATTTTCACAGGGGTATTAATGCCTGCAGCAGGTTACGTCAGGAGGGGTAACAACCAGATGGGCGTTCGCTGCATTGTCCTCAGTGCTACCCGTCTAATGCGTCCCCTCATGTTAGAAAGCCTCGTTTTGGAACGTATGGTAGTAGGATGGTATTTGGTACAGCAGCACAACTAGTGGTTGATAGTAGGGCTACTCTGTTCAGCAACGATGAATGCACAGGCATAATTTTAAACTATGAAGAATCTGGTCGAAATGAAGCCGATGCTCGCAGAGGGTATGCGCAGGAGTTCAAAGATAGCCGCCTATACGCGTAGTTTTCAGAACAGAGTTGCAATTAGGAACTAATTGATCGTTCAAGGCACATACCATACACAAGAAACTCTTTAGTAGACTGGGTTGTCTGAACTTGTAAATCATTGAGTTATTAAACATCATTTTCTGAATCTTTGGAGGCTTTAAAAATGCACTCTGTTACATAACCTGTGTAGCAAAATGATTGCCGTTTGTTTCACATCCAAACTCTAGCACGTTATAGTTCTCCTTTGTAAATCAGTGATTAGGCATCCCATTCATCACCAGTGCATACGGGACACTTATATGAAGAACGTACAGTACTAGAGGGCCACCTGGTTTGTTTCAGCTTTGTCCTTGACTTTGGCAGTGTGAATGTAACTGACCATGAGCAATGTTACAAATACCATTCCTTATGCAACCAGTTGCTCTCGTTAATGGTGTGGAAGTGTCATTTATAGTGCATGTATCTCAGTGGGCTTGGAAAACTCTTTATGTTACAGCACAGCAACTGGGAACTACAGTAGCTAACTCATCATTTCCATAATATATCTTCATTATCACTTAGGCCTTAGGGCAGGGATGGCGAACATAGGACACGCGTGTCACTAGGCGACAAGCGAACACGACTTCTGTGGCACGCCGCGTATTTTAATGTTTTTAGCATGTAATAAATAAGTCAAAAACCTTCAACATAGCATATTTGAACATGACGCTTTAATGAAGAAGCATGTCAAAATTAATTATTTGGCCATATTCTTCACAAATTTTATTAGGTTAAAGCAAAGATATATCTTATTAAAAATTGCCTGTTTTTGAAATGTAATATTCAGTCATGTTTGCAAAATAAAATCATGAAACGTTCAATCGAATTGATTCATATGTAATGTAATCTAATACCTAAATGAAGTTAAATGAGGGAGTTACATGATTATTTAAAAGAAAAAATACCGGTGGCACATAAGAAAATAAAAAAGTAATTTAAAAAACCTTAATTGACACGCTAGTCGGTAAACGTTTGCCATCCCTGCCCTGGGTTTGCATAACAGCTGATGGAGGTCGAAACAACTTTCAGGCTGAAGACTCAATATAAATTTACACAAATAAATTACGTTCTAATACAAGTTACTGTATGGAATCAGGAGATATGGAATCAAAATACGTCTGGAGAAAAGTAAGACGGTAGTGATGACGAGAGGTAATAGAGAAGGAAGAGGGAATATTGAAGTAAATGGAAGACAATTAGAAGTTGTGAAGAGATTCAAATATTTGGGGAGTATACATGCAGAAGATGGGAAAATAAATGAAGAAATTGGAAATAAAATCCAACAAGCCAATGTGTGAGAGGTATAGCGTGGAACTGGGACGATCCACAGAAATGCAAGAAAATTCTGTACTCATTGCATTACACATCAATTTTAACATACGTGGCAGTCACAACAAAATATGATGAAAGCAGAATCCAAGCAGCCTAGATGAAATTCTTTATAAGAATAACTGGAAAGACACAAAGGGGTAAAATCATAAACATAGAAATCAGAGAGAGAATTGAATTCCCTAAATCGCAAGACAACATAGAGACCAGTAAAAAAAAATGAAATGGCGTATGGCTTTTAGTGCCGGGAGTGTCCGAAGACAAGTTCGGCTCGCCAGGTGCAGGTCTTTCTATTCGACACCCGTAGGTGACCTGCGCGTCGTGATGAGAATGAAATGATGATGAAGACAGCACATACACCCAGCCCCCGTGCCATTGGAATTAACCAATTAAGGTTAAAATCCCCGACCCGGCCGGGAATCGAACCCGGGACCCTCTGAACCGAAGGCCAGTACGCAGACCGTTCAGCCAACGAGTCGGACATAGAGACCAGTAAGCTGAAATTGTATGGACACTAGATGAGAATGGAAGAGGATAAAGTTCCAAAATGGGTATTTAAGGAGAAAATAATAGGACGAAGACAACGAGGAAGGCCCAGAATGAGGTGGACGGATATGATGAAGGAGAGTGTACACAGGGCAGGAATAAAAGCAGAAGAAATATTGGAGGAAGGAAGGGAGTAATGGAGAGATAGGAAACTGTGGAGGTCCTTGATTCACAGTCCGACTCGGAAGACTGGAGATGGGAAATAAATAAGAAGAGAAGAAGTGTAACTCATTAAAATGACGTACAATGATTACAGTTAGGTGACTGGGGGGGCCAAAATGGGAAGAAAACTGTTTAGGTTTCAAGTACATCTCTGTAAGAGTTCTCAGCACCCAGACTCAAGTGAAGTGTGCACGACTGTAGATAGGAACTACACTAGTACGTAAAGTGTGCCTGAGATATCAACCAACTTCACACGTTCCTTAAAGATTACATGCCCACGTGTGATCACACACATAATGACTAAAAAATCTCTATAGTTGAATTAGGTTAGTTAGAGGGAAGCAGAGTCATCTCCATACAGGCTACGAAGGCCCCTGGAGGGGTGGAAGGTAAAGGCTTCCACTATCCGTAACCTCGGCACTTGATGGGGTGGAGAGGTTAGCTCTACGCTCGGCCGCATTTGCCCCCAGGAATTAACCTGGTACTCATTTTTGGTGTAGGCTGAGTGAACCCCAGGGCCATGTGCACCTCCGGAAGTGGCAATCTCGTTTCTTAAATTTTACGACTTCCTGACGGGGATTCGAACCCACGTCCTTCCGGGTGAACCGAGCACGCCTTTACGGCCTCCGCCAGGCAGCCCCATAGTTAGAGGGAAAGACATAAAAAATCGAAAGAAAATACAAAATATTGTTCAGTTATTCCAAGCAAAGGGAACAGTTTTATCAGGAGATGATTGCTTCCATCCTGCAGAATTGCAAGTGATCAAAATAGCCAGTGAATGCGCTTCCTTAGTGTTATCGATCATGTAGTTTTTAAAAAATTTACCACCAAAAACCTGGAGCTGATTTGTTCCCACATCCAGAAATGAGACAGTTCGTAGAGGTGTAGAATTATACTAATAGTTTTCCGTGTTTGAAGAAGGATGAATCATTTGATATGATGATAACTGAATAATCAGCGCAAATGAACGTCTATGTGAAACGTTTTGTTAAAATTGAGTTTTGTATGGAATAAGAGTCTACAGTATGATGTGTCTTTGACCCGTATTCGCAATTAGTTTGAACACATAGCAACAGACAGCCACAGTACTTCGAAATTCTGAAGCAAAATGCATTTCGAAAATCTCGGAACACAAGTCTATGTTACATTCGCATCATGTGAGGGTCACGACAGCAATGTTACAAATTGAAACTATGTGTTCATGATTACAGCCAGTTCATGGTACAGCATCGTAAAGGAAGATCCCCCAGTGAGGGAGCGTGGCACCTGCTGGGTATGGGAAGGTGAAGGGTAATGTTTGGTGTGATGTATAAGTTGCAGCAATGCTGTAGATACTACAATAGCCCAGTCCTCCAGGAAATGGAATTAAACGTTCAGGACTAAAATCCCACGACTCGACCGGGAATGGAGCCTGAGACCTTGACCAGTCAGTCACGGAGCCGCATAGCTCATGTAATGGTTAGATACATTTCCCACAATCTTTCGCATTTCTAACAATTTTCTAAAATATTTTTGGAGTGGGTTCATGATTTTATGTTAAATAATAAACGTAATGCACGAAATAGTACAGGTAAAACTCGAATTGGAAGGAAAAGTTCCCAATGAAAAAGAAAATGAAAAAATACAAACCTGATGAAAATTTAGACCTACATTTCTGACGAGCACCAAATTGAACACATAAAAATAACACAGAATAAAACACTGAAAAAAGGGCAGTTTGGATAAAAAATGTTGATATTATTGCTATTACAACATGTGTCTGAAAAGTTCGGTGAATGGTCACCTAGGTTGTACACCATGCTAGTTCGGACGACGCGCTCGCTCATACGCATTGCGGGATATGGCACCAAGTGCCCCCTATCGGTCAACTCAACACAGTTAAACGGAGTTGAACGCTGCAACACATCGCACGGAGTCAGTGTGAGGACTTGTGTCATTGCACAATGGAGTGCAAAACGGAGCAACGTGTTAACATGAAGTTTTGCTTCCACCTAGGCAAAATTGCAACGGAAACACACGCAGTGTTAGTGGAAGTTTACCACGCTCAAGCAGTGAGTAAAAGTGAGTTTTTGACCGGTTTAAACGCTTTCGAGATTGAAAGGAAGGTGATGAGGACGAGGCGCGTTCGGGTCGACCAATCACAAGCACATCTCCAGACAACATCGAACGAGTGCGACAGATCCTTGCGAATGACCGGCGACTGTCCTTACGAATGATAGCAGATGAAGTGGTTCGACAGTGTAGCAGGTATCCAACAACGCGTGACAAGGGTTTTCCGGGGAGATTCCAAAAGAAACGTTTGCTGCAAGCTTCCATCAGCTTTACAGTCGATGTGAAAAGTGTGGTGTAGCTAACGAAGATTACTTTGAAGGCCAGTAAAGGAGTTTTGTGTGTAGCTTACGTTGTCTTTATTTCATGAAACCTTTCACCGAACGTTTCAGGCACAGGTTGTATTTTTATTGTCAAATTTGTTCTATACAGTAAGAAGCGACAGTGATATCTAAGTATTACCTTTTGTTTGCTGAAATAAAATCTTACTCAGACATCTTTTCAGAAAGATTTTGATGGAAGAAAAGTATGTTTCTAAGTACTAAAATGTGAGGCAGAACAAGAAGTCATGTATTACTTAGAATAATTGCTATATGGATCCCCGTAAAATAAATTAAACTCATTTAATTCCAGTAATTCTAACCCGATTTCTCAAGTTAGAGGTTACATTTTTTTAAAGGGCGTAACTCAGTAAAGTTTATAATTAAATAAAAATATGATTTTTACTTAAAGATGAAAATTTGTTTGCTATAACGTCACTTTATAACTTACCAATCAGATAAAACTTGGAAAATGAATATATTGTACGTAGTTTAGTCTTAACACGTTTGTCCCAGAAGTTAGTCTATATGGCATACGCAACTTCTACGATTGTAACTGACTGATTTATGGTATAGGAGTGAGTGGTTCAGATGGTAGAGCATTCTGAGCTCAAGTTCACGGATTCGAACGCCACTCTGTCAGCTGGTAATTCAAGGTGCTCAAATACGTCAGCCTCATGTCGGAAGATACCTTGCAGGAGAAAATTCTGGTACTTTAGCACCTCTGAAATCCGTTAAATTAGTTACAAGGATATAAATTCAATGTCTTTACTGACTGCATAACTGCATAACTGACTCGCTGACGAATCCCTTTTCAAAGTAAACTTCCGGTACATTTCCTCTTTAGACTGCTTGATTATTATTATTATTATTATTATTATTATTATTATTATTATTATTATTATTATTATTATTATTATTACGGAGATTGCGTGGCTCACAGAAGAATATGAAGCTCCTGGGTTGAATGACTGGACGGGTAATTACTTAGAACAACATTTACTTTAACAAATTTGGAAAAAATTTTTCTTTCCTTTCTTAAAATTGAGAGAGAAAAGTTTAATACTAAAACAAAGAAGAGTTGAAAATATTAACAACGAGCTCATCAGCACTAGCAATGCCTTGGACTTAGAAGTCCTAAATCAGGTACAAAATAAATTGGGAGAAACTCCCAGTCGTTAAATTGCACATCTCCTTATCATACTACACTCATGCTCAGAAATTAAGGATAATGCTGATACATGGTTAAGCAACGCTATGGTGGGCGGTTTTCGGTTTTAAATCACCTCGGGGTATGACCATGTGGTGCATTTGACCTGCGGTCGTCGCACGGTGGCGCTGGCAGCA
Organism: Anabrus simplex; assembly: GCF_040414725.1. Lineage (NCBI taxonomy): Eukaryota > Metazoa > Arthropoda > Insecta > Orthoptera > Tettigoniidae > Anabrus > Anabrus simplex. The sequence continues at coordinate 1,178,924,452 of NC_090266.1, forward strand.
GTCCAAATACGCAGAGGTGTGTTGGTGCATGTCAGAGTACGGTGCAGCGAGTAAGTGTGCAGATGTTTTCAGACGTGCTAATGGTGACTGTGTGGTGAAAATGGCTCAACGAACACATATTGATGACGTTATGAGGGGTAGAATAATAGGACGACTGGAGGCTGGTCAAACGCAGCAGATCGTAGCACGGGCCCTCCGTGTTCCACAAAGTGTGATCTCAAGATTATGGCAACGATTCCAGCAGACAGGAAACGTGTCCAGGCGCTACACTACGGGACGTCCGCAGTGTACAACACCACAAGAAGGCCGATATCTGACCATCAGTGCCCGCAGACGGCCAAGGAGTACTGCAGGTAGCCTTGTCGGGACCTTGCCACAGCCAATGGAACACTTGTCTCCAGACACACAGTCTACAGACGACTGAACAGACATGGTTTATTCGCCCGCAGACCTGCAAGGTGCATTCCACTGACCCCTGTTCACAGGAGAGCCCGCAATGCCTGGTGTCAAGAACACAGAACATGGTCATTGGAACGGTGGTCCCAGGTTATGTTCACGGACGAGTCCAGGTATGATCTGAACAGTGATTCTCGCCGGGTTCTCATCTGGCGTTAACCAGGAACCAGATATCAACCCCGTAATGTCCTTGAAAGGGACCTGTATGGAGGTAGTGGTTTGATGGTGTGGGGTGGGATTGATTGGTGCACGTACATACCTGAATGTCTTTGACAGAGGAACTGTAACAGGTCAGGTGTATCGGGACATCATTTTGCACCAGTATGTCAGCCTTTTCAGGGTGCAGTGGGTCCCACCTTCCTCCTGATGGATGATAACACACGGCCCCACCGAGCTGCCATCGTGGAGGAGTACCGTGAAACAGAAGATATCCGGCGAATGGAGTGGCCTGCCTGTTCTCCGGACCTAATCCCCATCGAGTACGTCTGGGATGCACTCGGTCGATGTATCCCTGCACGTCTTCAAACCCCTAGGACACTTCAGGAACTCCGCCAGGCACTGGTGCAAGAATGGGAGGCTATATCCCAGCAGCTGCTCGACCACCTGATCCAGAGTATGTCAACCCGTTGTGCGGCCTGTGTACGTGTGCATGGTGATCATATCCCATATTGATGGCCACGTTGTGTGGCACCACAATATGCAATTATCCTTAATTTATGAGCATGAGTGTAGTTGCTCCTGAGAGGTACAATATTATTGTTCCGAAGAGGTACAATTAATAGGAGTCTCAACTCCAAGATACAAGAGGCTAGCCTCAAACTGGCAATCAGTTGCTTTTACACTCTCAATTACGCTAGGCAACCCATAGGGTGACCTCACTTCAAAGTGTTCATACACGGTTGCCCTATGGTGGGTTTATTTATTACAAGGTTCCACAATCAGTTTAAGTACTGTTCCCAAAGGGAACCTAAACGTAGACACGGTTATCCGAAGAACCATAAGAAATATACAGGGGCATAATTAGCCATACTACAAGGCCTTAAGAATAAAAAAGAATAGGTTACACATAACAGGCCACTAACGAAAGGCAAGGGGGCGAAACACCAGCACTCCTTAATGAACATTCTGCAAAGACGAGAACCCAATTGGGCTTAAGGCCCAATGACACAGGGGCTAATCCCATACTGAAAAATGTGACTAAAGGGCGAGAATTTAAAAGCCGAGAACAGATTTCCGAAATTTAGAGGTTGAAAACTTTAGTCACAGAACTGAGGGTCACCACTCGTGCTCCCTTCCATTAAAAGTTTTCCCATTAGGGAATAGAAATTGAGTCCGGAGACTGCGCAGAAGGTTCTACATTTCAACCCGAAAAAGAAAAGATTACATGTTAGATATTAAGACAACGGCTGAAACTTTCCCCTCGAACACATGTTTAGGTAATTCTGACATTACCTTACAGCGCTGGATCTCCTTCAGGCCGGCCGCACCTTGCCTCCCTGGCCCTCTCTGGCCTCTGTAAAGTCGCACTCAAGAGAAATGGAGCAATTCAGACAAGTGCTCTCCTTAAATAGGTCCGTAAGGGAAATTCCAGACTATATTAAAATACAGAGCGCGTATAGGCTGAATTCCCATACACACCCCCGGGTTTGATTGGCTAGAGAACATAGTTACAAGCATGTGATAGGCAGATTACAATAGAGGAGGAACCAGCTGAAGTTTCGACAACTTCGGTACATTAAAAATATATCCTCAGAAATAAAAGGTTTACCAATAACAAAAGCAAAATTTCTTCAGCAATTAATTTTAGACTAGCCATTAGATGTCGCTAGCAAATAGATGGCAGAGACACCTAACCTTTGAAAAAGAACGTTTTCGGAAGTTTTTAAAAGTTCATGTCCACTGGCATAGATGACCGTAGAGAAGGTGCGTAGTTTAAATAGCCGGGGAAGTTGTACCCCTGGTACAATTATTATTATTATTTTTATTATTATTATTATTATTATTATTATTATTATTATTATTATCATTATTATTAATTGCAGAATTTCTTCATGCATACAACACTAAAATCAATTACAGTGCATTATGTTTTTCAAGGGGATTCCTAGCCGAGCTGGTGAAAGCGTGCAGAGTTCAGTCGAAAGGAGTTGAGTTCGAATCCCCATCAGAGGTCGAGAAACTTAGAAACGAGATATCCACTTGTGGAGAACCACATGGCCCTGAGGTTCAGCCTGCCTACACCAAAGATGGGTATTTTATTAATTCCGGGAGAAAGGTTGGTCGAGCTTGGAGCACTTGACGAATAATTGACGCCTTTCTTTTCAACTCTCCTGGGGGCCTCCCTGGCCTGTATGGAGATGGTTTTGATTTGTTATATCTATCATATTCTTAATAAATAATTAATACAAATCATTAACACAAACAAATGTTTGTTAATCATTGAGCAGTATGACGAAATAGATTATCACAAGTTAACATTAATGGATAGCTGTTCGCTACTTGCGAGTTTCGTGGTTGAGTTAGTGGAATGGAGGCCATAACAGTTTGTATGATTGTCAAGCACCTTCACTGCACGTCTTATTGTTCCCACCGTCACGATTGTAGTTTTATGGCGTACTATAGCCGAATGTGATAACTCCAGGACTGCGCTGAACTCTCTCACCTGAATCAGATCTGAGCACAAATAAAACTATTGACGGGTACTAAATGTGTGGATTTTCGCAGAACACTAAAATCTAAAGAAGAATCACTAATAAATTATTACTCGGAAGTACTGTAGTGAAAACAATAACTTTCGCTAAATTATCTGCAACGTAGCAAACTCTGTGATGACCCAGATTGAAGCTTCAGAATGCAGACAGTTTGAGTGATGGATACGAACATTCTACACATTAATTATTTCCAACAAATTGCACAGAAAAACGACATCCTAAGAACAATGGCCTCAGACGAGAAGGTGGATGATTAATATGTGAACACTGTTGAACTAATTCCATTGTCTCGGGGAAATGAAATAAAGTCCAGCCTGTCGTAGTTCCTTTAACTCGAGGGCAAACAAACGTTTGCCTTTCAAGTCACAACTCCAATAATCCACCATAATCACCAAGCTCATATTGCCAATCCCAGGAAAATTGGTTTAACAATAATGATATTGGTTTTAAGTCCCACTAACTCCTTTTACGGTTTTTGGAGACACCGAGGTGTCAGAATTTTGTCCTGGAAGATTTCTTTTGCGTGCCGGCAAATCTACCGAAGTGAGGATGGTTACTTTTCAGCACTTTCAAATACCAGCGGACTGATCCGGGATCGAGCCTTTCCAACATGGACCCAGCGTCTGAGCCACTCAACTCGAAAATCAGAACTTGGTTTCGATAGTAACATGCCTTACCGTAGCTGTTTCCCCAAAACCTCGTAACTCTAGCGGCAATGGAAATCCAGGTTTTGAATGCACTGAATGAAGAATATCGATCCTCAGATTTCCATGGAACTTCTTAACATGCTCCTGTTGAAATAAATGCATATTTTCGTGCTAGTGGCAAGAAAAGACATGTTTGCTGTAACGCGCATGTTTAAAACCTCCCAAATGTTTATAACTTGGATGTATCTCGTACATTATTATGACGTGGATATGACTACGGACATGAATTTAGTCACAACATGTCGTTTCACCAAATGACCTCACACTCAATGAACGTCGATACCTCATGTAAACATGTTCAGTTATTAATTACTTGCATCACAATAGGATTTCTGTGTACATTTATTAATTTCTTTCCAATTCTTTTCGAAAAATCACTTTTTATCAATATTTCTGTCCTCCCTAAAAAGTTTAGTTTTCTGAATATACAACGTTTCGGATTTACAGTGACGTTATGGAATTTATTATATATTAATAGCAAAAGTCCTCTCCATGCAGTCTATCAAGGTCCCCTGGAGACCTGAAAGGTAAGTGCTCCCACCATCCGAAACACCGTCAGTAGTGGGATAGAGTGGTTAGCTTGACCCTAGAGAAATAGCCGACCTGAACCACATCATACTGTCCTGTAAGAAGTACTCCCAACAACAGACCCATCTGTACTCTTCATTGGTGAAGTTAAATACCCCACTACCAACTTCAGTTGCTATCCTGTTATCAACCCTTTCTCCACAATTATGCGCTGTAATTTGCCAATATTTATAACACTGTAATATTAATTTATAAGATATGGCTTTTTTTTTTCAACGACGAAATGTATGTACCATAAATGTATGATCACTCTGTAAATGCTGGCCGCATTACCTTCCGAGGCTTAACGCCATTATATAAAATAAAATAAAAAGCGTGGTTAGCCCTATGCTCAGTCACCTTTGACCTGAGAAATTAAATCACTACTGACTTATGGTGTAGGCTGAGTGAACCCCAGACCCTTCCAGATCCATGGCTAAATGGTCAGCGTGCTGGCCTTTGGTCCAGGGGGTGCCGGGTTTCATTCCTGGCCGGGTCGGGAATTTTAACCTTCATTGGTTAATTCCGATGACTCGGGGGCTGGGTGGTTGTGCCGACTTCATCAGTAGAATCCATCATACGTAGGACCCTATCCTCACAGACACGCAGGTCGCCTATACGGCGTTAAGTCGGAAGACCTGCCACACGCCATTATTAGCCTCAGGGCCATCTGCCATTCGTGACATGGTAGTCTCGTTTTTAAGCTTGTCAACTTCCTTACCGAGAATCTAATTTAATCCAGCACGCCCCTACTTGTCGTAGGTACGACATCGTAATTGGTGTAAAACCTTCAATTATTATGTTTAATATATTTTAATTGTAGTTTATAGAAGGCTAAATTATCTTTTATTAAATGTTAAATATGATTAATATATGATTCCCCTGTAAATATGTAGTATAAAATTGTATAACCTCAAATACGTATTGTGTATTGTTTAATCTCAAAATCTGTAGAGTCAAAAGCGGTAGAAAATTCCATAATGTTCGAATGTTAGACTTATTGTACTATAATTTGGTATATATGAAGGGTTCTGGAAACTTACTGTAAGGTTTTATTATCCAGATACATGTAGAGACATTACGAATGTTGTAGATGTTTCCAAGTACATTTTCAAATATTGAAAGAACATTCCAGTACCCATTCGACTAGCTGGTCGATCGATGTTTCGAGTGTGTTTCATTAGAGTGTCGTAGGAACACCTCCAGACGTCGACATTCTAGATGGTTGATCGAATAGTATAAATATCGAGCTGCCAAGTCAGCGAACCAGTCAGATCATTGGACTCGAGTGAGTGAGTGAGGCGGGGAATGTTACAGTGCGCGAGTCAGTGTTGTTGATATCTGTACTTGTCAGAATAGACTTCAGGGTACTCCGCTATTGAGCGTTGTATATAGTGCCATTTGCGACTGTGTATAGTTGTGTGTTGTGACGTATAGTGTAAATAATGTAATTTATACAAGGAAGTGAACGTGTTCACGTGTGATATTTATTTACGTCAAATAAAATCGCATCGTAGAACGATATACTGCCTCGACTAGGCCGCATCCAGTTACTAATGAAATGATATAGAAATATTAAAGATAATGAACGTTAATTCATTTCCTTCAGATTAGCACATCTGAAGGCACTCACTACAGATCATTGCCCTAGAGGTCATCGGATAATAATAGACCACAGGACAACCCAACATGAACCATATCATATCACTGATGTGGGCTTGTGAGGAGAAGAATCAAAACGACAGGATCAGATGTAGTGCAGCGGATTTCTATACTGAGAACATGGTATGAGGTCCCACAGGGTACAATTCTCTTGAAGTTCCTGGATAGTTCGTGGAAAATCTTGATGTGCCATAATTAGATGCCTGAACATATTTCGTGTGTGTGGAAAGGTTTTTCCTGGTAGTCATTAACAAATAAAGCCCGACGTCAATGGGTGTCGTCTTACAAGATCAGGAACTGTGTACCCACCCACAACTAAGAATTTAAACGCTATATCTACTAGATATATACGCGACCTTTCATTGAACCATAGTGAAACATAATGAAGGAGCGTACGTGACTCTAACATGATGATTCCCCATACCAAGACGTCGCCACCGTCATAAACTCCACCTATTCCATCATTCTCGCCATATGCATACACATCAGGAACACACCGAAGTTTCGCCTTGGACTCGTCTGTAAACAGTTAAGTGTATACGAGCACAGCCGAAGCTCGATGTCCTCTGCATCACGTTAATGTATGGTATGTTTGCGAGCAGTGGCCGAAATGAAGCACCTCGTAAAATTTTGATTATGTATTTCCAGTTGTCAAAACCTCCTGTCTTCAGCAAAAATAGTAATGTTCGTCCTGATGAGTACCGTCATATCACTAATGCGGTCTCCTTTTGCACTGCAATACATCATCTACTGTCGTATTCAAAAGTATAGATACAAGCTTCAATAAAAACAGAATAGGTGCACCAACTCAAACCTAATTGCACCAAATTGTACCTCCGTTCCTTCAGCGTTTACCATTGATATATCACTATTTTACCTTGTGTATTTATGAAGCTCTTGTAAACGGAACGAAAAAAGACCGTGTTCCTTGGCACTCCACGCACGAACCTCGACTTGAAAACTATGTAACCTCAAAACACGTTCTCCAAATGCAATAACATTTTAATGTGTCATAACCTTAAGTGTCCTAAATAAGGTTTCAATCTTCCAAGAGTTTGTCACTATAGCTTAATACGCCTATTATCAATTACATTTGTAATGGTTTTCTCAGTAATACAAAGTCGGGCAAAGCTGTGGTTAACATCGTTATGAACGCTGAGATTACTGTTTTCATAATCAATATTTATAGAAAACCTACAAGTGTCTATAGATACTAGTAGCTTCTCCGTTTAATTCACTGGCTGCTACATCCCTGTCGGAACCTCTATGAGCTTGGAAATAATGATCTGTCGGTGGTTGTGTGCACGGGAACTGTCATCTAAATTTGTTATCCCCAGAGTAATTCGATGATCCTTCCTTTCATAATATTATCGACATGGGCTCCCTGAACCACAGTGATAAAATGCACATAAATGTCACGTAGAGAACGCACATATTGGTTTAGCTTGGATACACTATCCCTTGTCTGCCTCTGACCATGTGTACTTAGCCGTATTCATCCCTATGGAGAAGTTTCTTGGAACAATCCATGATGCAAGTTTAAAGGCAGTTCAGATTTTGTAGTCCAACATTACACTTTGCATATATTTGAAGTTACCTAATCATCGAGTTCCAAATTTAGCACCCAGTAGCTACACTACAAGGACAGAAATGGGTGTTACAATGGTTACTGACAAAACTGTGTCCAAAATCCAGTAGCCCTAACTGCATCATACTTCATGGAAATGAAGCAAAAATTCCACTCGGTACATGCAATGGAGCATTCTATTTTCGGTTTTCTACTGCCGTACCTTCCACGTCAGTTGAGAAGAGGAGTGAGTTTAAATTCGATTCTTATCCATCGTAGATTTTCAGTTGCTTCCTTATTTGATTCGAGGTGAATTTTGGGATTATGAATAATGTTTATATTAGGTTAGGTTCATTTCGTCTCCAATACCTGTTAATGAGAAATCTACACACGAAAACGCACTCCATACCCTCACGCATACATATGAATTCACGGAACTGTTGACCAAAATATCTCAAGCTTTCTACACTATATCAAAACAAATATTCTCCTTTCCATTAATTGAAATCACTTGGTAGATCTACAAAAAGGGATTTATTATTCCTTCATAAATTAAATCGGAACATATTTTAAGTCCTAGAAATGCTCAATGTAAAGCCAGAGATATAACGTCATAAAATCGTCCAGTTAAGTAAGAACATCTTGTAATGTCGTACAGGTTGTGAAGATTAATTTAACTGTGTTAAATTGTATGAAATTGTGTTTTTAATTTGAATGTGTTAAATATTTGCAGAATTGAGTAAAACGACTTCCAAATTCTTTAAAAACTCGCTGAAATCTGTGAACTTAGTAGTTCAGAGCTGTAAGGCCCACTATTACTAAGGCCTTGAAGAATGCTAGTGAAAGAGCAAGAATGAATCATTAGACATAGTCTCTGAATCTCTAGAAAATCGGCCATGAGAATCTTACACAAAGCTAAATCTATATATATAAAATAACTTGTCCTGACTGACTGACTGACTGACTGACTGACTGACTGACTGACTGATTCATCATCGCCGAGCCAAAACTACTGGACATAAAGAAATGAAATTTTGGGAATAGATTCATATTAAGATGTAGGTGCTCGCTAAGAGAGGATTTTTGGATATTCCTTCGCTAAGGGGGTGAAAAGGGGGGGTGAAATTTTAAAATGAGTGTATCTATATCTCAAAACGTTCAAAGTTTACAGATGTAAAAATTGGTATTTAGAATCTTCTTTAAAAATAACGAAACACGTATTTTTTTGTTTTCAGAAAATTCCAATAGGAGGGGTGAAAAAGGGTGAAAATGGGGAAAAATGGGTTGAATGCCTTTAAACAGGATACCGGTACTTATATCTCAGAAACTGAAGATATTACAGACCTGAAAATTGGTACCTTTGATCTCTTTTAAAAATAAAGAAACACGTATTTTTTTGTTTTTGGAAAATCCAATTAATGGGAGGGTGAAAAGGGGGTTAATGTTTAAAATGAGTGAATCTATATCTCCAAACTTTTAAAGTTTGCAGATGTAAAAATTGGTATTTAGAATCTTCATTAAAAATAAAGAAACACGTATTTTTTGTTTTCGGGAAATCGCAATAGGAATCGTGAAAAGGGGTGAAAAAGGGGTTGAATGCCTTTAATGAGGCTACTTATATCTCAGAACCTGAAGATATTACAGACCTGAAAATTGATGTTTGGAATCTACTTTAAAAGTAAAGAAACACGTATTTTTTCGGGTTTTGAAGATCCAAATATTGGGGGGTGAAAGGCGGGGGGTGAATTTTTAAAAATGAGTGTGTCTACATCTTAAAACTTTAAAATTTACAGATGTAAAAATTGGTAGTTAGAATCTCCTCTAAAAATAAAGGAACACGTATTTTTTTGTTTCCTGCAAATCCCAATAGGAGGGGTGTAAAAGGGTGAAACATGGGTTGAATGCCTTTAATGAGGATACTTATATTTCAGAACCTGAAGATATTACAGAACTGAAAATTTGTATATGGGACCTCCTTTAAAAATAAAGAAACACGTATTTTTTTAATTTTTGGAAAATCCAATTAATGGCGGTTAAACAGGAGTGACAAATTGGGGTGAATTCTTTGAAAGACTATATCTACAGAATATCTTGGAAACGTAAAATGTTACAGACGTAAAAAGTGGGTGTTTGGAATCTTCTGTAAATGTAAAGAAACATAGGTGATTTGTTTTTGGAAACTCCACTTAAGGGGAACTCAAAAGGGGTGAAATTTTAAAATGAGAATTTTTACAGTATACCTAAAAAAACTTAACATGTGACAGAAGTGAAAAATGGTATTTTTTATCTCTATTAAACATAACGAATCGTGTATTTTTAGTTTTCGGAAATACCACTTGGGTGGTGGGGGGTGGGTAAAAGTGACTGAAAATGGTGTTGAATTCTTTTAATTAGGCTACTGATATCTCAAAAATGAAGATGTTACAGTGGTGAAATTTGATATTTGCAATCTGCTTTAAAAGTAAAGAAACACGTATTCTCGGAAAGTCCAATGGGGGGGGGGGGGTGAAAGTATTGAAAATTTAATTGACGTAATTGTATGAGAATACATACATCTAATAAAAACTTAAGTTGTTACAGACGTGAAAATTCGTATTTAGATCTCCTTTAAAAACAAAGAAAAACGCGTTTTGGTGGGGAAACCATCTTGGAGGGTGGGAGTGTAAAGGAGTTGAATTCCTTTCATGACGACACATAAATCAAAAGCTGAAGAAGTTATAGTCGTGATAATTGGTATTTAGAAGATCTTTTACTATTAAGGAAGCAAGTATTTTTTGCGGGAAAATTCACTTAGAGAGGGGGGGGGGGGTAGTGTGAGATGAAATGAAAAAATATTTTTTTTATGGGGATACTTATATCTCAAAACTGATGGCAATATACGTGAACATTGGTGTTTGGAATCTCCTTTAAGCATAAAGAAACAAGCCTTCTTTCAATTATTTTTTTTTTGGGGGGGGCGGTAAATAAACTTAACGGCGGTGGGGTGTAGAAGGAGGTGAGACCAATTGATTTTACTGTTATTAATGTACTTATAAGCATCCTCCGTTGCTCAGGCGGCAGCGCGTGGGCCTCTCTCACAGCTGGGTTCCGTGGTTCAAATCCCGGTCACTCCATGTGACATTCGTGCTGGAAAAAATGGAGGTGGGACAGGTTTTTCTGCGGATACTCCGGTTTTCCCTGTCATCAGCCTTTCCAGCAACACATAATAGTAATAATAATAATAATAATAATAATAATAATAATAATAATAATAATAATAATAATAATAATAATAATAATAATGTTCCGGACCGTCGTCAAATGTGCGGATCGCGCTGGAAACGGCTCCTGGACGGGTAATGACTAAGAATGCAGTCCGGCCGCGGGTTCAGTGCCGCCAAAGCACCCAATATGACACCACGCCGGATCTCCTGAAGGATTTTATACATATTAAAATGATTATAGGAAAAGATGGCAAAGATTTACGGACCCAACTGACCGGGAGGAATACCTGAGCCTAGCCCGGGAAGTACGAAATCGATTGCTGGAAAGGAAGATTGAAAAATGGGAGAAAACGTGCCGTTATCTAATAGAAAACGAGTCAGATTGGGAATTTTGGTGGATTCTCGCAGAAAACGAGTCAGGTCGCGAATTTCGGGGGATTATATATCTAAAACAATAAGCATTCAATTATAAATTTCAGTACAATACCGTAGCGAAGCACGGGTATCTTGCTAGTTTCATTATATTCCTCTTCAGAAAAGACTTCCCGAAGTTAGTGATATGGGTTTATATCTCCAGTATCTCGTAAAATACACTGACTGACAGTGACAATGCAACACCAAGGAGGAGTGGTTCGAAATGGATGAAAGTTGGGGAAAAAACAGAGACGGCACGGATGAATAATTGATGTTTATTTCAAACCGATATGCAGGTTACACAATGCGCACGGCATCGACACAGTAGGATGCAGGACCACCGCGAGCGGCGATGCACGCAGAAACACGTCGAGGTACAGAGTCAATAAGAGTGCGGATGGTGTCCTGAGGGACGGTTCTCCATTCTCTGTCAACCATTTGCCACAGTTGGTCGTCCGTACGAGGCTGGGGCAGAGTTTGAAAACGGCGTCCAATGAGATCCCACACGTGTACGATTGGTGAGAGATCCGGAGATTACGCTGGCCACGGAAGCATCTGTACACCTCGTAGAGCCTGTTGGGAGATGCGAGCAGTGTGTGGGCGGGCATTATCCTGCTGAAACAGAGCATTGGGCAGCCCCTGAAGGTACGGGAGTGCCACCGGCCGCAGCACATGCTGCACGTAGCGGTGGACATTTAACGTGCCTTGAATACGCACTAGAGGTGACGTGGAATCATACGCAATAGCGCCCCAAACCATGATGCCGCGTTGTCTAGCGGTAGGGCGCTCCACAGTTACTGCCGGATTTGACCTTTCTCCACGCCGACGCCACACTCGTCTGCGGTGACTATCACTGACAGAACAGAAGCGTGACTCATCGGAGAACACGACGTTCCGCCATTCCCTCATCCAAGTCGCTCTAGCCCGGCACCATGCCAGGCGTGCACGTCTATGCTGTGGAGTCAATGGTAGTCTTCTGAGCGGACGCCCGGAGTGCAGGCCTCCTTCAACCAATCGACGGGAAATTGTTCTGGTCGATATTGGAACAGCCAGGGTGTCTTGCACATGCTGAAGAATGGCGGTTGACGTGGCGTGCGGGGCTGCCACCGCTTGGCGGCGGATGCGCCGATCCTCGCGTGCTGACGTCACTCGGGCTGCACCTGGATCCCTCGCACGTGCCACATGTCCCTGCGCCAACCATCTTCGCCACAGGCGCTGCACCGTGGACACATCCCTATGGGTATCGGCTGCGATTTGACGACGCGACCAACCTGCCCTTCTCAGCCCGATCACCATACCCCTCGTAAAGTCGTCTGTCTGCTGGAAATGCCTCCGTTGACGGCGGCCTGGCATTCTTAGCTATACACGTGTCCTGTGGCACACGACAACACGCTCTACAATGACTGTCGGCTGAGAAATCACGGTACGAAGTGGGCCATTCGCCAACGCCGTGTCCCATTTATCGTTCGCTACGTGCGCAGCACAGCGGCGCATTTCACATCATGAGCATACCTCAGTGACGTCAGTCTACCCTGCAATTGGCATAAAGTTCTGACCACTCCTTCTTGGTGTTGCATTTGCTCTGTCAGTCAGTGTACACACTGATGAATTTTGTATTCAAAACCGTACAACTACTTAAATTTTGACTGTATTTTAAGTAATGGTACTGTTCATTTTATATTTTTACTAGCAAGATACCCGTGCTTCGCTACGGTTTTAAACTGACAGTTGGTATTAAAAGGTTTTTTATTTTGGAGAGTCCACTGTCAGCTGAGCCTGTAAAATACTCCCTTAGTTCGTAAAATGTTTTTGGGGGAATGATTATTAATTTTGTGTTCTAATACTTATTTCAACCCCATACAGAAGAATTTGAATGTTTTGAACCTTATCTTATGCAACATCTGGAATGTAAAAGTGACCAATCTGTGAAATTTTTATTTTGTACGTCAAAGAGTAATTGAGGGAATGGATAATTATTCAAGGTGTGATTTTTTTAAAAATATATATTCACATCTAGGGTATAGAATAGGTATTGTGTTCTTCGAGAGTCAACCAACACTTAAACCACTCAGGGGAGAATATTTTGAAGTATACGATATTTTACACCTAGGATATAAAAGAAGACCCTTCTCGAAGAATTACAACCTTGTACGTTAAACGGTTTTGGAGGGATGAATAATTTTATTTAAGGAGCTGAAATGAAATGGAGTATGGCTTTAAGTGCTCGGAGTGTCCAAGCAAAAGTTCTGCTCGTCAGAAGCAGGTCTTTTGATTTGATATCCGTAGGCGACCTGAGCGTGATGAGGATGAAATGATGATGAAGACGACACATACACCCAGCCCCCGTGGCAGCGAAATTTACAAATTAAGGTTAAAATTCCCGAAACTGCCTGGAATCGAACCTGGGACCCCCGTGACCAAAGGTCAGCACGCTAACCATTTAGCCATAGAGCCGGACATTTACGGAGCTAACCTCATTTAACACTTCAGGAGTGGAAAGTTTAAAAATACTTCCGATTTCACACCTAGGATTTAATATATATACTGCTCTTTGGAATTTTGTCTTCCTACATTAAGCCTTTTCGGAGGAAGGAACGAATATATTTGTTTCCGGATATTAATCCCCATTTTACTCTCTGTGCAGTTAAATTTGCTTCAAACCTTCTGTTATTTAACATAATCTGAAATGTTAACTTCATAATTCGAACGGTTTCATGTAAATGCATATTTTTTTCACCATTCCTCATCCCCCAGTCAAAACCCCATAGGGTTGTATTGTTTTAAGTCCACTTGTTATTTGTATCCTCATAAAAATAATTCAACTCATTTGCATCCCCATAAATTGATTCCACTCTTCCCCCCAACCCCATCACAAAAATACGTGGTTCCTTATTTTTAAAGGAAATTCCAAACACCAATTTTTACGTCAGTAGTAACATCACAAATCACTACCCCCCCCCCCCGAGTTAATTTGATCTCCCTAAAGCAAAAGAATACGTGTTTCTTTATTTTTAAAGGAGATTCCAATAATACAATTTTCATGTCCGGAACATCTTCAGTTTTTGATATTTTTTTTTTGCTAGGGGCTTTACGTCGCACCGATTTGATATATATAAGTCTTCTCCTTCTTCTATCGCTTTTCCCACATCTGCGGTGCGAACTGGGTCACACATATGTGGATTTGGCCCTGTTTTACGGCCGGACGCCCTTCCTGACGCGAACCCTATATGAAGAGATGTAATCACTATAGCGTGTTACTGTGGTGGTTGGTAGTGTAGAGTGTTATCTGAATATGAAGAGGAAAGTGTTGGGACAAACACAAACACCCAGTCCCCGGGACAGAAGAATTAAACAGAGGCAATTAAAATCCCCAAACCAGGCCGGGAATTGAACCCGGGACCCTCTGAACCGAAGGCCTCAACAATGACCACTCAGCCAATGAGTCGGAGATATAAGTATCCTCATAAAAAGAATTCAACCCCCTTCTCAGTCTTTTTCACAACCCCCATTCCTTAAGTGCTTTTTCCGAAAACAAAAAAAGTACTTGTTACTTTATTTTTAAAAGAGATTAAATATACCATATTTCACGTCTGTAATATGTTAAGTTTTTGAGATATACTGTAGATACGCTCATTTTAAAAGTTCACCGCCTTTCACACTTCCTCTTAAGTGGATTTTCAGAACAAATTATGCGTGTCCCTTTACTTTGCAGAAGATTCCAAATACCAGTTTTGCACGTCTATAACATGTTAAGTTTTTGTGATATACTCATTTTAAAAATTTACCCCATTTTTTCACTCCTGTTATCTCCTTTTAGGTAGATTTTCAAAAAAACAAAAAATACGTGTTTGTTTATTTTTAAAGGTGATTCCAAATATCAATTTTCATGACTGTAACATCTTCGACTTTTCAGATGTAAGTATTCGCATGAAAGGTATTCAACCCCCTTTTCACCTTTATTGACCCTCCTAAAGAAGAATTTCCGAAAGAAAAAAAAAATATGTGTTTCCTTATTTTTAAAAGAGATTTCAAATACCAATTTTCACGTTTTTAAACTGTTAACATTTTGAGATATAGATACACTCATTTTAAAAATTCACCCCCCCCCCCTTCTTCATCCCCTTAGCGACGGAATATCATAAAATCGTTCCTTAGTGTGCACCTACATTGCAACATAAATGTATCTCAAAATTTCATTTCTTTATGTCCAGTAGTTTTGGCTCGGCGATGATGAGTCAGTCAGTCAGTCAGTCAGTCAGTCAGTCAGTCAGTCAGGACATGTTGTGTTATATATATATATAGATTAAAACCCTTTTTACAGTACAAACCAAAGGAATTTTGTAGCGAAGATGAATTCAACAGAAAGGAAAGATTCGTAATATCTTGTCGCACATTTATATTAGTACGCAGTCCTTTTGAGTCAATTAACACTTTTATCGTGCTTTTGTTGAGCCACGTTTCTTCTCGGTCCCTTTCACTTTCTTTTCAAGGATGTTTACGTTTGATATAAAAACAATCGCAATCACCTTATAGTATTTAATTGAGCCTTTCGAAGACAAGTCATCCGAAGAAGGAACCTCATTTGTTCGGATTTCCGTTCCTAATTGCTGAAGTGGTAGGAGACTACTTCGCTTTGGATTTTTCGGTTGATAAGCCAACGCCAAAAGCATACAACTGTTCGGCGATTATCATTCGGACAAAAATATAATTATATGAAGATGCTGTTTTACTTCCACATTTGTAAGCTGTGAAGTCTAACGAACGCTTGCAAAATTTTCCAAAGTACAGTGGCTTTAAAATTCATCTTCTACTCAATACCTCCCAAGAGATATGGACCTTTATCGATGTGTTACATGGGTATCAAACGAAGAACTACCTCAAAATCAATGGCATTAATGAACCCATGATTAATATTGTTATTGGCTTTACGTTCCAATACATAGTTTACTTTTACGGTTTTCGGAGACGATCATGTGCCGGAATATGGTCCCGCAGGAGATCCTTTACGTGCCAGTAAATCTACCGAGATGAGGCTGATGTATTTGAGCACTATCAAATACCATCGGCCTGAGCCAGGATCGAACCTGCCAAGTTGGGATCAGAAGGCCAGTGCGTCAACCGTCTGAGCTACAGTACTCATCCCGGCGAACCCCTGAATAAAATCAAAAAATGAATACTGCTCTGAAGACAAAGAATGTAAGAGCTCAGATGTCTTAGTTAAAGAAGCAATAGCACTGTAACTGTTGCCGACAAGCAGTCGTGTATATCTGTTAGTTTAAATTGACGTTACATATTGACAAACCATACCTTTGACACAAAGCTTATTTTAACCCTCGTTTACTTCGTATCATGGAGAGCCTCAAGTCTCCAAAAACTGGGGAGAGTAAATACTGCTTGTGTACAATCCTTTGTAAAATGTCTAACTCTTGGTTAAAAATTTCGTAGCTTAAAAGACGCTCTCACTCAGAGTGGCTCAATAACGTGGTTCAGTAGCGTCGATGTTGGCACAAAATACGTGCTCCGGTTTCTAAGGTAAAATACGCTGTTATTATTTCGTTTTGAGGTCATCAAATCTGAACGTAAAATCCACCTGATAATATGTGTACAATGATGGGTGTTTCTGTACGGTATTCGAAGTTGAAATAAGGATACCAGCATTCCACTGGTAAATCATCCTTTCCCTAATGTTTTTAGAAAAATCAACACCATTTCAGTGTTCAGGCCAGTCTTTCAAATATTACAGTGTCTTCTACGAGGATTGGGGCAAAAGTCATGGCAACTATTTTTTTCTTCTAGATATGTGAACGGATCACAAACGTATATGTGTCGTGTGGAAGTTCTGCAGGCATAGTGTGTATGCAGAACAACAGATGGCTCTGTGATAGCTAGTAGTAGCGCAGCGAGTGCTGTGAAATCAACAGTCAGTTGGTGAGTGTCGTGTTGTGCAACGCGCTTACATTAAAATAGCCGTTCTCCGAGGGAGAAATGCGATGGAATGTCACAGTGAATTACTGGAAGCCCTTGGGTATAATGCCCTACCATACCGTACAGTAGCACGGCCTGTAGGAAAGTTTCAGCAAGGACGTGGGTCAACCAGTGATGAGCAACGTTCGGGATGACCTGTCAGTGTGCGGACCGACGTGGCACGTGCCGTCATCGAGCAGCTCTTGGATGAAGACAGACGATGGACCCTACTGGAGTTAGAGAGGGCAAGTGGCATCGAGAAACACACCGTCCACATGATATTGCGTAATGAGCTGCAACTGCGCAAGATCGCATCGCGGTGTGTACCGCATGCACTGACGGCAATGTACAAAGGTGGGTGCGCTAAGCAATATGCTCCGACCACCTTGCTCGCTGGCAACAGGACGGCGATCAATTCTTGTCACGAATAATCGCCATCGATGAATTTTTGGCCAGGGCATACAAACCAGGAATGAAACGTCAGTCCGCGGAGTGGCGACATGCTGGATCACCAAGCAGGCAGAAGGTCCATCAGAATCCTTCCACAGTCAAATTGATGGTGATCGTCGCGTATGACGTCAGGGGTGTCATTGTTTGCCACTTTGTTCCACATGGCAGAACTGTGACCGCACAGTACTACAGGGACTTCCTGGTGCGACAGGTACGACGTGGCGTTCGGGAGAAATGTCTGTATCTTGTGGACAGTGCAGCCAATTCTGCACGACAATGAAAAACCACATAAAGCAGAGTGTGTAGAACAGCTACTGCGACGTTGTGGATGGGAAGAATTGGAGCACCCACCGTACTCTCCCGACATTTCGCCCTGTGACTTTGATCTCATTAGAAAGATTAAGGAATCACTACGTGGTACGCGGTTTGCAACACGAGAGGACATTGCTAATGCTGTGCGCCAACAGGTGACCCGATTCACACATGGTATGCTGAGGCAGATGGTATTCAGTGCCTCCCAAATCGCTGGCAACGTGTGGTGTCAGTAGCAGGGGACTACTTTGAGGGTCTTTAGGCACAGAGTTTTCATGTGAACTTTATGTGTACTGTGTTGTCATTCTTTTGCACCGGGAAGGCCATATTGCCCTCTATACTACCGTAATAAATGAGTGTATTACGATATTTCAGTGCTATTCATTGTCCACACGTGTAGTTAACACCTTGTCCTTTCGTCTGTATATGTCACATTTTCCAACCGGACTGGTATCTTCAAGAAAAAAATTAGTTGCCATGACTTTTGCCTGAACCTTCGTATAATAGAATGACACATCCGATACGAGAGAACTGCGGTCTGGCTCCAGTTACACAAGTCTGGTGTGCTTCCAACTTGTAAATGTTAAGTACACTCTTGTGCAAATTAATGTGAACAGCAAGTGAAAATTCATTACACCATATCTTTATTATTTCCTGCTAATAGCCTACATTCAACATTTAGAACTAATTTTACAATGCTTCCATTGTTGGAGTATGTTTTCCAATCTCAGTTTAATTTCCAAAGTATTAGACTACAGCACTTTTGAAAGTCTAACGATGAAAAGCTCTCTTCCAGACAGATATATCAGAATGAAACATCCAGATAAAAGTTGTTCTTCGTGGGTTTTCCATATAAGCGTGTTGCTTCCTTGCTAAGGGTTGATGTGACCAGTGATAAATATGTAGAAATACTGCAGAGGAAGGCGTTGACAGACCTGCAGATATTAAGTCCTGAAGTAGGGGCTGTTTTCGGCAGGACTGTGCCAGCTGTTGTGTTTCCAGGGAGGTAATGGCATTCCCCAAGGAATCTGGGATTCGAGTATTCGATTGGCTGGGAAAGTTCCCCGACATGAATACGATCGGAAACTTATGAGGATATGCAAAGACATTAGCCTACTAACCCTAAGATAAATTCTTACGAATTACCAGTCCGAGCTCTTACCGGTACGCCAACAACTGCTCAAGATAAATTCTTTGTAACCTGTTTAATGTATGGTGTCATGAAAAGAGAAATGAGGAAAAATTCACAGTGTTGTTGGGCTTAATGTCTAATAGGGTAGATATGAATTTTTAAGGATAAGGGAAGATTTAAGAAACATTAAGGAGGGTCAGTTTACTTAAACTTGAAGCGGTTCGGTAGTTAAGCAGTTCTGTTCACATTAATTTGCATAAGGAAGTAATTGGGAGTGTCATTGAAATAGGAAACTAACCTAACCCATGTCACTACTGCCCCAAAAGGCCTTGACCTACTAAGCGACCGCTGATCAGCCCGAACGACCGCAGATTACGAGGTGTCGTGTGGTCAGCACGACGAATCTTCTCGGCTGTTATTCCTGGCTTTCTAGACCGGGGCCGCTACCCCACCATCAGATAGCTCCTCAGTTCTAATCACGTAGGCTGAGTGGACCTCGAACCAGCCCTGAGGTCCAGGTAAAAATCACTGACCTAGCCGGGAATCGAACCCGGCACCTCCGAATAAGAGGTAGGCATGCTACCCTATACCATGGGACCGGTGAGACAGGAAACTGGTAAGTTGAAATAAAGTATAATTCTAACCTTTATCGGGAATGATCTTTGGAAACCTGGGAGAGCCCGTTTCATATTCAGTATAACAAAAACATGTTAAGCTATTCCCTGTTGACTTCGCAGTTCTTTAATGGTCCGTGTCCAGGCATGGAAAGCTATTAAAACGGTAACAAGCAAAATGAAGAAGGTATAGTGTATTTAAACAAACGTTCCTATTAAATAGGTATTGACAGAGACGTCATATTATCTTAAGTAGAAACATACTTTATTTCATTCAATAATCTCTGATGATACTGATTGAAATAACGGAGGTACAAATCCAAGTGCCGCCACTGACATCAGTAAGAGCGTTCCTGTAAATTACTCTGTTGGAAAGATGATAATCAAGATTTACAACCACATTTAGATGCCGTAAAATCAACTTCATTATGATCCAATTATTGCTGAGGTCGGACGTTATTATAAGCGAAAGAAGGCGCAAAAACTCTTTCAAACTTCAGAACGGCTTCTCGTCTTGACTGAGTTAGCAGCTTGATGAGTTTATCCTGCCTTGATGGCACTCCAGTCTCACGTTTTAAATAGCTTCACAACGGTACCGTGCATATCATCTGATAGTTCACTTCTTATAAATATAACATACTTGAATTGGATCTTGTGTCCAGGGTAGAGGTATAGAATGACTTCTAATGAACACGTACAGAACTGTGACGTACAAGATAAGTGATTACGGAGTACCTAACAATTATAAGACTGACTTCCTCTTCTTATACATCATCCCATTAACTACCATGGTAAAATTACTTTATATGTAGTTGAAAATTTACGACGATCTATCGAATATTTGGAGAGTTTAGAAGAGTGGACACAGAAAAACCAAATGGAAGTAAGTACAACTAAAAGTAAATGCATCTCGTTTTCAAACACAAAGAAAAAGATAAATGTTGAATACACATATATGAACAAATCTATACAATATACAGAATCGTGCTGCTACTTGGGAATAAAAGTAAACCAAAATGTAAATTGTGGGGAGCACGTGGAGGAAGTGGTCGTTATACTTTGTAATGAGGAACTTGAAGGGCAGTAGCAGTGAATTGAAAGATCTTGCATACAAAGCACTTGTAAGGCCTGGTTTGAATATGCTACAAACGTATAGGACCTGCATCAGGCAAAACTAATACACAAACTTGAAATGGTTCAGAGAAAGGTGGCAAGATTTGTACTTGGGAGGTTTTCACGCATTGGGAGTGTCTCGGTGATGATTAAGACATTGGGATGGGAATCATTGCAGCATAGACGGAACATATGGCGTCTTCAAGGGGCATACAGATGAGCCAGCCTGGGCAGAAATCAAAGTAAGAGTGCTCAACCCTGAGTACCTGGGAAAGAATTACTATTTACATCAAAATAGAAAGAAGGTTCCGAAGTCAAACTATACAAAATTCTCTTTTACAAACTGGGGTATTGACGCATAGAACAAACTGCTTGAAGAAATCTTAGTACCCTTTCCAAAAATGTGGGAGTTTTTACAAGGCAACTGAAGATAGTAAATTGTGTTATATAAATACAGTACTATGAATTTATACTGTACATTTTATAAATGTTGCCACCGGGCAATGCCCAACTGTAACATTAGGAAATAAAATTTGAAATTTAATTTACTCGATATATGACATTAGGCAAATTTTTGTGTGCAGCAATGGAAACCACACGAGTTATAGTTTAAATACAAGGTGTCTAAAAAGTAGGGTGAGTGGACCGATATCGCAATGGCAACCTGTGATAATATTGCGCGCATGAGCATGTCAATAGAGAGACATCCTGAGAAGCGCCATGTAGCGTTGAACTGCCGCGGTCAGTCGAACGTAGTGTGTGTGAAGACTCGTGCTATAAGGCAATGGAGCAGCGCATAACAACAAGGTTTGTTACAGATTGAAAAGAAAAAACGGAGGTGGTGGCGTATGCGAAGTAGGTACAGGTGTATGGATCAGAACCCATTGGCTAAATTTCGAACCATGACTGCCTTGGTGAGAAGCCAGTTGTGATGCAACTAGGCTAACAGACTCTCGAGCTCGTTCTGTAGATCAGTGATAGAGGTTCGGTCTCCGGCCTTTACGATCGCAGGCTCAAACACAACAATTTTCAATTTTATTCACATTATTCACAACACAATATTTTAAGAAAGTACCAACAGTTCAGTGAATCCTACATATGCAAGCTTGTACGTGGGTGCGATATAATAATTTATGTCGTAAGTGGCTAAAATGGGATTTATTATGAGTGGCGATTAAAAATATGGCCCAGGTAAATGCTGGGACTGTACCTTAATTAAGGCCACGACGGCTTCTTTCCCAGTCCTAGGCTTTTGTTATCCCATCGTCGCCAAAAGACTTATCTGTGTCGGTACGAAGTAAAACAAATTGTAAAGAAAGAACACATGGCACCCGTTGAGTCATGAGATTTCTTACTTTTTCCTTCACCATTCCAACATTTACCGAAAAAAATGTACGAATTTTAGTTAGTTCTGAAAAATTGAAGCAAAGGAACAATCTAGTTGTATTCAGCATATTTAGATACGTTTCTAAAAGGATTTGTTTTACTTACAGTATCTATACATGTACATTTTTTAAGCTGAGCACATGTGAGTAAAATTACATTTTAGGTAATAGTGATGAAGAATAGATTTACAAGATAAAATAGCATAACATGACGGGTAATACTTATTGTACAGACGGAAGTAATTACTTCGTATGACCTAAGTACTAAAGTTATTAGAGCGGTAATTATTGTGTGAACGTGGAGTTATTTTAATAGTACTGATAGTACTTGTAATAGCCTGTAGCGTTTTGGAAGTAGTTACCGTAGGAGAAACTGTATTATATGGCTAATGTCTGTTTGAAGAAGCCAGGTGTTCAGGGTTGGAAAAATCACATCGACACTGCATATCGTCTGGTAACGTATTCGGTGTTTACTCGACAAAGATATTTTCGGATAACAGTTTCAGCAACAACTCTATAACCTCCGTCTAGGTAATAACTTCAACGTAATTAAGAAAGAAAAAGGAAGAACGAAAGGAAGAAGCAAACAATCGAACAAAGAAAAACTAACGAACAAAAACAAAGCTAATTTCTTGAACTGGCTTTTGTGAAACAAAATTCCCAGTAAAAATATATTACTGTATTTCATGTTTACAATGAATCTCGGATATTTTTAAAGTGTTAGAACGAGGTTATTTATTAATTCTTTCATTTATTCACTTAATAGGTGAAAATATCACTGAAATCGGTAAAGAATCATTATCTGTACATAAATAAAGGTCAATAGAGAAGAATCAGAAGAATTCAATTGTACTGCTTTCATGTTCGTACATCAGTCTAAACTGATGCTATTGTTTTATTATAATATAGGCAACTAATCACGATCTAAAGGAATGAGAAGTTTATTTTACTAAATAAGAATTACATTACGAGAAATATGAACCTGTTTATTGCTTACGTATGTCTGACACATTAGAAAAATTGTGATTCACACATTGATATTTGCATCCATTTTTCGGAATCAGTAATAAATGTATAAAGAAAAAAATGTGAGTTTGGATATGTAACGCGGAATCTCAGAAGCTAGTGGAGCGATTTTGAAATTTCTTTCAGCATTTGAGAGATAATATCATTCCGGGTAACATAGGCTGTGTCAGCTCGGAATATCACCGGGTTGTAAGGAAAAAATGGTAGTAATAATAAATCTCCAAGTTCGTATATTTGCCTGTCTGTGTCCTTTCACGTTAAAACTACATGACTGGTGGAGCTCAAATTTGACAAGATTTTAGCCGGTACTATTATAAACACAGGATATCTTTTAAGTGGGCCATGTAGCGAAAGAAAATGTGAAGCAATTCGCATGAAAACATTCGTCTGGGACTCTTTAAAATTGAATAAGCTGCCCGGACAGTTAGTCCTATTACACAATGGAGTAGAGCAGGTGAGCTTAAAATTCGAATTGCTAGAAAAAGTTATTAATGAATTTTCTTCGTAATTCTAATCATTTCCGAGAAAATAACGTTTCTATGTTTTGGGTCATAGTTTTGAGGGTTAGAGTGTAATTTCCTTACTTTGAACGAATAAAATAGGTCACAGAATGGCGGAAGCTACACCATTTAATTCGAGAACTGTTACATTCATATGCGATTCACGGCGCTCACTAATCCTCTCATCTTTTCTTTACTTTTAGCAGTAACTAAATACTCCGCTTCAGTTTGAGGACAGACACTTAGCGCCACGTTTAAGTCTATCTTATCTTGCATGCCTTTGATTGGCAAGGAACATGAATTGATTTTAAAAATTACGAAAGATAACCAGAAACACACCCACTCTGTTATCGCGGCATGGAGGTTCACTCCAAAATACTGTACAAATACTGTATAACAAAAATCATTTGATCTCCCGTTCAGTCTCAGCCTTCGTGATTCTCAGCATTTTCCAAGTTGTTATGACAAATGTTAGCGATATGTCTTGAACACATCGTTTCACACTAAATCTGTAGGCCGGGTAATTATGTCATATATACTCCAATATGACGACTTTAATCATTTTTTCTTTCAATGTGTACTTAAGCAGATACGTATTAAAAACCGCTACTATTTGTGTTAATACCGCTGTCATGTTGGTGTTTTGTCAATTAGCATAACCTATAAGAAATTCGGAGAACCACAGAGAGCGTCTTTCTGAGGATGTAAAAAGGGCGGGTGGAGAGGGAGTGCCTGTCATTATAATGAAAACTGCCCATATCGATTAAGACTGGAAGTAGGCAAGGGTGCCTGTCATCATAATGAAAACTCCCCATCTCGATTAAGACTGCAAGTAGGCAAGCAGACCTGCCATTATAATGAACATTCCCTAACCCTGTCTTCATATGGGAAACGACGTATGGAAGGCGCTCAAATACAGCAGACTCTTGTTGGTAAATTTACTTGCACGTAAATGATCTCCTGCATGACAGAATTCCTGCACCTCGATGACTCTGAAAACACCTAAGGTAGGTAATGGGATGTGAAACCATTAATTTTATTATTATTATTATTATTATTATTATTATTATTATTATTATTATTATTATTATTATTATTATTATTATTATTATTATTAATAGCCGCCTGCTGGCCATGAGTATGTTGGCCAGCACGGTAGGGAAAGAGGTGGTATACAATTTATAATCACTAGATTGCGTGCCGAAAGTCTGGATTAAATTTCAAACATCTCCGAAGTGCTCATATGGAGTGAAGGCATATGCCACTGTTGATGATGATTCGTCCGTCGGATGGAGACGTTAAACCTTGAGCAGACCCCTTGGTGTTATTTGACAGGAGGAGGCTATGTGCCGGCACCGGGTTTCACCCTCTCCCTTCCTACTATCATATATCACGTCATTCATTTCATCTCATTGACTCCTCTGATGAGTTTGACGTCAGGAAGGACATCCGGTCATAAAAATCCACTCGGCATCTCATAACGAGCGCGTAGAGAAACGGGACAATGGTTGGACAAACAAACAAACAAACAAACAAACAAACAAACAAACAAACAAACAAACAAACAAACAAACAAACAAACAAACATTAATATTATTTTTTGCTATTTGCTCTACGTCGCACCGCACAGATATGTCTTATGGCGACGATGGGACAGGAAAGGCCTAGGAATGGAAAGGAAGGAGCCGTGGCCTTAATTAAGGTACAGCCCCAGCATTTGCCTGGAGTGAAAATAGGAAACCACGGAAAACCATCTTCAGGGCTGCCGACAGTGGGGTTCGAACCCACTATCTCCCGGATGCGAGCTCACAGCTGCGCTCCCCTAACAGCACAACATTATTATTATTATTATTATTATTATTATTATTATTATTATTATTATTATTATTGAGAGTCTCCGTGGCTGGCGGCAGCGTGCCGGTCTCTCACCGCTGGGCTCCGTTGTTCAATGCCCGGTCACTCAATATGAGATTTGTGCTGGACAAAGCGGAGGCGGGACAGGTTTTTCTTCGGGTACTGCGGTTTTCCCTGTCATAATTCGTCCCGGCAACACTCTCCAATATCATTTCATTTCATATATCATTCATTAATCATTGCCCCAGAGGAGTGGGACAGGCTTCGGCAACCGGCACAATTCCTGTCCTTGCCGCTAGATGGGGCTTCATTCAT
Source organism: Anabrus simplex (assembly GCF_040414725.1). Lineage (NCBI taxonomy): Eukaryota > Metazoa > Arthropoda > Insecta > Orthoptera > Tettigoniidae > Anabrus > Anabrus simplex. The sequence goes on from NC_090266.1 coordinate 1,178,950,404, forward strand.
TCCATTCCTGACCCGGTCGAATGACTGGAAACAGGCTGTAGATTTTCATTATTATTATTATTATTATTATTATTATTATTATTATTATTATTATTATTATTATTATTATACTTCTAATTCCTGACCTTTGCCCAGTCATTTGGGGTCAGCACCACATGTAGATTTGGCCCACTTTGAATCCCGGCCAGTGCAAGTGGAATTTTTGAAATGAAACGTCACATCTCTGTGGTTTGTATTCCGTATAAATCCGGACGTCCCGTGGCTATGATCTGTTAATCGACAACAACAAGCATGTTTTTTAGGTTCCGTAAATGAATAATAGTCAATAACCTAATATATGCATCAGGTCATCGGTATTAGCAAGAAGGTATGCACGCCCTGTGGGAAGTCGTTTTTACTTTCTACGTAGTCCGGCTCTATGGGTAAAGGGTTAGCATGCTGGCCTTTGGTTCAAGGTGTCCCGGGTTCGATTCCCGGTTAGGACTGGGTTTTTAACATTCATTAGTTAATTCCTGTTGTTTGGGGGCTGGGTGCTTGTGACGTCTTCAGCATTAAATTTCGTCTTAGATATGGCCCCATCCTCAGAGACACGCACGGCGTCAACTCAAAAGACTGCAGTACGCCTCTCCGGAGGCCACGCGCCATTAAAATCTTCTACGTAGCCCAGTCCGATTTAGAATTATATCAGAACACACTCGGTTTGTGCCCCCCCACGCAAGCAGGAAACAGAAATAAGTGACTGCATGTAGCCATCTCATGCCTCTGTAATTGGCGAGGCGAGTTAAGAGGCACATCTGGCGACTGTGAAGAGTTCCCACAGTCCGCACCTGTACTGAGACCCAGTTCTCCAGCCTCCAGACTGTCACCTCTCTTCCTGAGAACTAACAGCAATTCACATCCCCTACAAACATCACATTTACACTTTTTCCGGAAGTACTGTATTAAGGAGCCTGGTGTGTGAGGTTGTAGTCATCTGTCCAAAGACTGGTGCGGTTCTTTCATTCCCCTGTTAATCATTTTGGTCCTAACGTTACTACCCATCCTTACCGATCGACCTAACATGTGCTCTCCTAACACATTCTTACTGTAGCCCCCTTTTTTGAGTGAGTTACAGATGTGGATTTCTATTTTAATATTATCCTTTAATTCCCTCAAAGGTTTAGCATGTTGTTGGCCAGTCGAGGGGGTGAGGGCGTGCCCTGTTCTCTCGAGGACATGTGTTCCATTCCTCGTCAGCAGTCGAGAAATTTAGAAACGAGATGTCCAAGGGTTCACTCAACCTACAACAGAAATGAGTACAAAGTTAATTTGATGTTATTGGTTCTACGTCCACTCACTATTCTTAAGGTTTCCGGAGACGCCATATTGCCGGATTTCTTCTCGGAGGAATTCTTTCATGTGGAAGTTCCATGTCAGTGATCTGCATTTTACTATTTCGCACACAGATCTCATGGTGACGATGGGAAAGGACAGAGCTAGCGCTGGGAAAGAAGCGGCAGTGACCTTAATTAGGGACTGAATTTGTCTGATGTGAAACTGGGAAACAAAGGAAAATATCCACGGCTGCCGACAATGAGGTTCGAACCCACAATCTCCCGAATGCAAGCTCTCAGTTACACGCCCCACAACTCTGTCGGTCCTTGTCAGTAATTAAAAAATATATAAATGTGTATCTTATATCCATACCTCACAGCGAATGAACATGCTGTCTCAGTGTGGACGGTGTGACTATTACATGAATTCCTGGGGTACAAGGCAGTCGGGTTTGGAGCTAACCAGTCTAGTTCACTTAATGCCGGGGTTACGTCTAGTACTCCTTCAGGGACCTTCATGAACTTTACGGAAATTATTTTGCTTTCAGTCGCTTTTAATTTAAAATAATGCATTTTGGATGGGAATTCCAGCAACAATTCAACAATTCTCCGACCCTAGGCTAGGTACTGGTTTCAAAATGAACAAGAAAGAACAAAAGAAACAAGAAATCAATCAAACAAGTTACAGCTAATTTGTTGAACTTGTGTTTGTGAAACAACATTGATTGATTGATTGATTGATGATTGATTGATTGATTGATTGATTGATTGATTGATTGATTGATTTATTGATTGATTGATTGATTGATTGATTGATTGATTTTTGTTGTTTAAAGGGGCCTAACATCGAGGTCATCGGCCCCTAATGGTACGAAATGAGACGAAATGAAATGACAAATTAAAAGTCCAAAAATCCTCCACTGACCAGAATTCAAAGCGTGAGGACGAAGAATCAAATGATGGATAGATATGAATTTAAAAGGATCAGTGGATCCGACTCAAAGTGCCTCACATGCACAGAAGCTGGCACAAAAAATAGTATTACTGACCAAGGGACTGCTACTGTAGCACGATGTTGAACCGATTATGCTTATAGTCAAAACGGGTCCAAAATCCAGGTCATCGGCCCCTCATAATGGTACTTATCGCTAGAAAAGTAGAACCATGCTATTGGTCATCTGGCGGTGCTAATCAAATGTAGCGTAGTTTCGCGGTATGCCACACATCATGGTACTATTCACAGGTAGTGTAATGCGCACATGTAACACCGACCTATGGTGTTTCGCATATTACGGCGCTATTTACAGGCAACGCAAACCTATGGCGATCCTCACATACAGTAAGTGGACTAACCACGGGGACTCGTACTATCCCGTGGTATTCCTAACATAGTGGGAACTGAACGTAGGTAAGAGAGAACCACGGTGTTGCTAATCCCATGGTGTCGCTCATATAGGGGTACGAATCGCAGGTACTGTAGGACCCACATCCCGATTCACACACTGTCGCTACTAATCACAAACCTATTGCGTACCTAACATCCTCCACTGAATGCATTAGCTTACTATGCGCAAGTAAATGCGACCCATGGCGTTCCCTGCGTGATGGTACTAATTACAAGTAGTCTCATGGTTCTAATTTGATCATCCCTTGGTCGCCCCTTTTAGTCGCCTGTTACGACAGGCAGGGGATACCTTGGGTGTAGTCTTCGTCTGCGTTCCCCACCCATAGAAGGTGAAACAACCTTTCCAATCACTAAAGTATATAGGGCGGGCTGTGGGGGTCAGACAAGAGATCTCTGGCTTTCTGAGCCCAAGTTTCCTGGTTCAATCTGGGCTAAGTCCTTTGATATTTGAAAGTGCTCAAATGGGTCAGCCTCGTGAGAGTAGAATTGCCGGCCCGTAAAAGGACATAAGTAGAACAAAATTCTGGCACCTTCATGTCTCTGAAGACGTATAAGTATATAGTGGGACGTAAACTCAATTTCATCATTATCATAAGCTCAGAGTGCAAAGTACTAGTCACTCTTGAAGAAATCATTACAAGCATCATTTAGTACCGTGTAACTCCGCCTTTGGACTTGATAACCGCCTGGATTCGGTTCCAAAGTGAGTCCACAAGGTTGTGCAGGTACGTGGCATCCAGGTTAAGCCACTCGCTGAGGATTTGATCGCGCAGTTCCACCAAATAGCGGGGATGCTTATGTCGGCGCTTTTCCCACCGTTCCAACATGTCCCATAGATTTTCAATGGGGGTCAAGTCAGGTGATTTTTCAGGCCAATCGAGAGGTAATAGGGTGGGGGAGTGTTCATAATATTAGTCACACATGCGTCCAGCCCGATGAACTTTGCTGTTGTCATCTTAAAAAGTCGTGGTTTCAATAGCATACTCATCATGCAGACGTTGACTGAAAGGCAACACGTGTTCATCCAGAATGTTTAAATAAACATGCTGGTTCATGTTAGTGGTCAATTCAGTCGGCGGGCCCAATCCATGATAAGAAAAACGCCCTCAAATCATCACAGACCCACTTCAGGCTTGAACCTGACCTTGCAGACACCCAGGATGAAATGCTTCATTTGGCCTTTAGTGTAATCGACGATGTGCGTCATTAGAATACGGTCAAAAGCGTGATTCGTCAGACCATTTTTTACGTTCCGCCAGTCACCTACTGTCCACGTTCGATCATTTCTAGCCCATTGAAGAGGCGCAACTTTATGTGCCTGTTTGAACAATGGCCTCTTGGGAGGTGGTCGACTCCAAACGTTCATTGCATGCAATTCCTGTCGCAATGTTCTCTCACTAACAGGTTGGGATGGACCTTCATTCACTGACTGCAGCAATTCCTGTCGGGTTTGCAAGCGAACAAGCCGTGAAACGCGTCCCCGTTCCCTCTCAGTCAGCATCTATTTCGGAACAAAATTCTGACGACGTGTTTCGTGACCACGTGTAGTACACCACTGCTTGTAGACACGTTGAAAAGTCCGCTGTGAAACACCAACAATTCCAGCAATCCAGAAATCCGCAAAAATACTTTTGGAGGGCTTCGCTCTCTTAAACGGCCGAGGGATGTTATTTCCATTTGAGCAAAAGTCCAAACTAATACAGACACTGCTTCTCCCTATTCTTGATTATTATGACGTTGTTTTAATTGACATGACGAGAGAAGTAACACTTAAACTTCAACGAGCACTGACTTCCTGCCTGCGATTTATTTACAATATCAGGTACGATGTTCATATCACCCCATACTATCAGGCTTTCTCAAGGCTGAAGCCTGATAAACGTCGGCAGCTACATATTTTAATGACGGTGATTAGAGTGTTAGCTGAAAGTCAGCCACTGTATATTTCTTGAAAATTCACCTTTTTATCATCATTTCACAACTTAAATACACATTCCAGATCCTTTCTTTCTATATTCCAGTCCAGCGCACAAATAAAATTAATAGATCATTTGTGGTGACCGGCGCCAGATTATGGAATTCCCTGCCAGCTCAGGTCAGAGAAACTAGCTCTTTACCAAGATTTAAGTTCACCTGCCGAGACTACCTGCTGAGGACAGCTGACTGAATGGTTGAAGTATGAATGTGTGCTTGCCTGAGGATTAGTCATTATTAAGAGTTTTTAATATTCATTAGTTTTAATATTAATTTTGTTAGTAATTTATTTAACTTTATTTTCAATTCTATTAATTTATGTAGTTTTTACTATTTTAAGTATTAAAATTTATTAAATTTCGTATCCACCTTATTCAATACCAAAAATGTTGTTAAGATGAAATTACAACATGTATATTTATTTGATCAGGACTAGTTTCGACGCTTTATATTGCGTCATCATTAGCTGATATACACTGGAAACATTGGCAAACATATATAAGTTTATCTACGTCACACACATTATAAAAACTATGATAAAGATTTAAAAACCATATTATAATTATACTATTTCCGAGAACATATTGTCCAAGACTTGCAATGATTAAACTTTGGATTGCTAAAATCTGATGCAATTTGGTTTAAATAATCATTAAAATTAAACAAAACTAATAATAAAATCACGATCTTCTTTAAAACATTCACTTTGTTTGACGTTTTTTAAAAAATGTTGTTGTAGAACCATATTAAAACCATTCAATAAGGTCCTCAGGCTATTGCCATGTAGTAAACATAATGTCGCAGAACAAGGTTAAACAATCTTCTTAAATGACATTGGCACTGTTTGACACTTCAAAATATTTTAAAACCATATTAAAATTATTCTATGAAATCTTCAAAATGTTGAAATGTGGCGATCGTGAAAAGAGGCGGACTCAGAAGCCGGTGCTTTATGAAGTTACCAATTATTTCATTCTCAGTTCAATGCGGACCTGAAATAATATGAATATATTAACCTTCACTTTAACTGAAAAAGTGTGAAACTTTACGTCTTATAACATGTGGCTCATGTGAATGTTTTTAAGAAGATCGTGATTTTATTATTAGTTTTGTTTAATTTTAATGATTATTTAAACCAAATTGCATCAGATTTTAGCAATCCAAAGTTTAATCATTGCAAGTCTTGGACAATATGTTCTCGGAAATAGTATAATTATAATATGGTTTTTAAATCTTTATCATAGTTTTTATAATGCGTGTGACGTAGATAAACTTATATATGTTTGCCAATGTTTCCAGTGTATATCAGCTGATGATGACGCAATATAAAGCGTCGAAACTAGTCCTGATAAAATAAATATACATGTTGTAATTTCATCTTAACAACATTTTTGGTATTGAATAAGGTGGATACGAATTTTAATAAATTGTAATCTTGGTTCAATGCGGACGAATAATGAAATTTATATACTTAACTATTTTAAGTATCTCAGTATTTAAGATTTTGATTAGTATGTGGTTAAGTGTAAGAGATGGCCTCGAGCCCTAACTTCGCCACTGTAAAAAAAGGCATTAATAAATAAATTAAATAAATAAACTTCACGCACCGCACGGCCATGAGCACTGCCAAAAAAGATTGCCCCTTTGTTGCCACTCCGTCAGATCCCATGTTAACGTACACTGACGGCTTGAAACATCAAAGTCTCACTGATCGCTACTGCCTTATGCTCACCTAAAGGCAGTGCGCGTGCAGTTGAGCACGGGACTCGATCGCTGCGCCATCTGTACAGGCTTAACGATCTATCTATGCGTGCGCACGTGAGTGACTAATTTTTTTCCGGTGAGCTGATGAATATTATGACGAACTAGTTTTTGTATTCAGCGCTGAGGGCCTAAGGTTTTCTATAAGTGTGGACAACGTATCTTAATAACCCCTTTAGCAGTGATGCTACGTAGTGAAGATGAGAAGAAGCATGGGGAGATATCCGTGAGAGGTTTCAGTTGGAAAATAATTATATCGGCAGGACTGACCACAAGTATAAAATTAGAAGGAATTTTAGCGGAAGAGATTGGGATAAATTTTCATTCATTGGAAATGGCGTGAAGGAGTGGAACAGTTTACGAGGGGTAGTGTTTGATCCTTTTCCAAAATCTGTACAGATATTCAAGAAGACAATAAACAGCAACAGAGAAAATAAATGAAATGTTAGAGGGCATTCGACCAGTGCGGGTTATTGTAAATAAAAATATGTGTGAATAAAGTAATTCCATCCCCTGCTCTAAGGAGTTTGGACAGCCAAAGTAGGGGTGAAGCACAGTGAGGACTTCGAGGGCCCTGGGACCGCTGCGGTAGCTGAGAAGGCCCTTCAGGAACTCTGAAAAGTGGTGGCAAAAGGGGTTCTGGTTAAGACGCAGCAGGTCATTATGCTACTTAGTTTCCAAAATGGGTAAAAAATAAATAAGTAAATAAATTCAATGTCAATTTTAATCTTATACCTGTTGTATAGTATTATTTGAAGTAATTCCGCATACTGTATATGAGTTGACTATGTTTGTAAGATAATGTTTTGTAAACAATATAAATTTATTAAGGATGAGCTGTGTGTTTAGTAGAAAAATTCTAGCGTAAATTGTATAATATTGTATTCTAGGAAAATCTTCTTCTCTTGTTAATTTAAAATTTAGTGCTTGACAATAATGTGTTTTAGTGTACCATTTGCCACCTAGGTAGACACCTCATTTGCAAATAAAGAGATTTTGATTTTTCATTTGATTTTGAGTTGCAGCAGAAGAGACAGAACACACCTTAACTATGTAAAGTCAGGCAGTGCAATGCTGCTCTTGACAAGTTTTTAGGCGCCTAGGAGATCGTAGGTCATTATTCTCAAGTACCTGCGTGCGCTACAATGTGTCTGATAACCGATGTTATTACAGCGCATATAATAGTGCTTGTACAGTGACCGCAATTGTTATTAGCGCCTCGATTTAGGATAGGTGTCCGGGGACTTTAAATAAGATATTGTACCAGGAACTGTTCCAGCCCTGTACATTGTTTTATAATTGCCCGAATATACGGAAAAAGGACGGCAATAATATGTGTTCGTATGCCCGATATCTTGTACGAGCGCGATACGAAGCTCCTCGTGGCGAGCTGGACACGTCACGAGCAATGAACCTGCGGGTGATGTCACGGCCGCATGTTGTACGCCTCTCTCTCGAATGTACTGGAAGTAAAATGTCTAACTTTTTAGCCGATGAAGATACGTAAATGAGACATACATAATCATGTAGCTCATGTTCCGAACGTAAACATATGTCAATTTCAATAAAATCCATCACGGCATTCGAGAGATATAAGCCAGAAAGAAATCACACTTTCCCCAGTGACGTGGCAAGCAACCTTGGGTCGTACGGAAAATAAGCAGCGGACCAGACCGTACCAATTCAGTTCGCATTCTTCACAGCTGGCTCGCATGTCATGCAGCACGCGACGAGTCGAACTCAGTATTCATACTGCCGGACATCGTAATACTTATATAATTTCGACGACAATTTGGCACTAAGTTTCTGTGAATACCAGTGAGTAACTTACCCAAATTGTGGGACTTGCAATTCGTCAGACATTCAAACTTAGGAAATTAATGTGTGTATAACATCTAAGTCATAAGACTTATAATATTTCACCAATATTTGAACTTGACAAATATCTTAATTTTATTGTGGAAAACTATAACAATCTTTAGTTTAAACTGTAATGACCTTGGACTGTTTCAACTCCGAATATCGTGAGTGTAGGTCGCAACACATTGACTATTCTGAGTATTATCAGAACCTAGAACACTTTAATGTGTGCCGAAAGACTGTTCGCGTATCGTCATAACAGACTGTACCATTTAAAGCAACCCGTGTGGATAGACTCTCTAATGAACTTCGTAATTCAGTGATATTGTGAAGTATAGGACTCATGCATGAATACTTGTAGAACTGTGATAGTGAGAAGGAACATTACGAGATATTACGAGAGAGAGCCATTTATTTATTTCTTTGCTGTGAAAGTGAGCCATGATAAACTGTGCTTCGAAATAATTTTTTTTCAATACGAACAGTGTGCAGTAAGTGTCAGGATAAACTGTGCAGGGAAGTGTATTTTCTCATTATCGTGATATTCGATAATAGACAGTGTTCCAACGTATTTCTCTTCCAGTGAATGGTGATTATTTATGAGACAGTGATAATCAGTTCTAACAGTGCAAAATCAAATGGTGCACATTTCAACCTAGTCAGTTGGACTTTCTCGTGTTAAAGCCACTCTTTTAGTAACATGAGAAATTCTGACTTGAGACGACGGAAATCGACGTAGATCGACGTAGATCGACGGAGATTTGATGCAGATTAACGTGGACTTGGTACTACGAGGGATAGTTCCAGGGACGTGGTACTATGGAACATCGTGGTGTATGCTGATGGCTGAGTTCCAGATTGCTGTTTGCAGAGCAATATTCAACTGTTCGAGTTCAACAAGAAGGCATATATCAGGTGATATCAGTGATTTTTCCATTCAAAAATATATTTCTAATTTTGAACAGAACTTTTATAAACGGTGTAATTACGGACAAAGAACATTAAAGGCTCACTTACTTAATATTTTACTTGGAAAATTAACGATTTACAACTCTTAAAAGTAAAGACAGACTTTTAAATAACAGTGTACTCTCGTCGTATATTGTCATTTATTGGAACTTTAAAAAATTGATTGAGTGCTTCATTCATAGTGAAAGTGTATCATAAACTCTTACTTCACAATATTTACGTAAAGTGTACAATAAGCTACAAAAAACAGAACAATACTCAGAACTTTACGCTAGAAGATCAGATTTTATTTCAAGTGTTTCATATTTGAGTTTGATGTGTTTAAAAGAAGGAATTACCAAATTTACTTTATTTAATTTATGTAGAAAGCGTAACCTGAAATCGCAAGAGCCAATAGAAAAGACTTTAGGATTTCTTATTTACTTACAACATGCTTGGTTATTAATTTATGCCATGAAAGTTATGATGGACTTAACTGACTGAAAGGGACATTATTCAGTTGCATTTTACTTGATCAGCTTAATTTTTCGATATTCTGTTGTTGAAATTGGGATTTATTTTCTAGTAAATATCTATGATTCTGCGATATAATAGGGCGACTTTCCAGAGATTGAATAAAAGAAAGAAAGATACAATATCTATTATTTCACCTTGCGATCCTCTCTCTCTGTACCATCTCCTAAGGACTAGGCACCCCTGGAAAGACCTCATGCTCTTGAAAATCAACTTTTCCTGGTACAATGTGTTACTATTTTCCTGGAGAGTGTAGAATATTCCAGAAGAAAACCACACTCAGTACAGACACATCATTAACCATTGGCACTCGAATTTGTTTAGCTGGACACCTCCCTCTACTCGTAAATATTTTCTAGTTGCTTTACGTCGCAGCGACACACATAGGTCTCATGGCGACGATGGGACAGAAAAGGGCTAGGAGTGGGAAGGAAGCGGCCTTGGCCGTAATTAAGGTACAGCCCCAACATATGCCGGGTGTGAAAATGGGAAACCACGAAAAACCATCTTCAGGGCTGCCGACAGTGGGGTTCGAACCCACTATCTCCCGATGCAAGCTCACAGCTACGCGTCCCTAACCACACGGCCAACTTGCCCGGTATATATATTTTTCTGAAGACGTATAGCTAAACTTCTTGAGGCTGTAATAATTAATTTTGCAAAACTCAAGCTGGAAAAAAATTACTTTACATGCTCACACAAATAATGAAAATGCGAAATTTATAAATGTCCCCTTGTGTGTTTGATAATCGAATTATGCCGGAACTTCATAAAATGAGAGTGGGTAGGCTTGTAGGTTACCGAGTCCGTGCAATCATCTTTTTATTAACATTTTTCCATTCGGTCTGTAAGACCATGCTGCCAGCTCCGTACATTGGTTTCACCCATTCACCCGGGTACCCGTCGTGGCATTATAACTACTTGGTGATAGACAGCCACGGTACAGGAACTTGATTTGGATGAGGATAGTTGAAACAGAGACTATAGAACAAATGTATCACAATGTTAAATTGGCTTCACTAAAAAATTTGGCTATTGATTGATATACAATATATGGATCTCACAGCCGCTTAACAACGACGAAACAATCGTGGGAATTGGAACTTTCAGTTTTATAAGAGTTTGATACAAATTGGTTACTTGAGGTTTATATCACCTAGTGAATCCTAGATCTGTTTTAGGTCTGCTTCTTGACTGGGCTCAGAGAGGCAATTTGGGAAGTCTATAACTTTGATTCTAAACAAATGACTGGGATAAGATGCATGTCCATGTCTCATTCTGATAATTGATGTGTCGGCGAGTTAAAGATGGTAGATTGAACGATGGTTTCTGTGTATCTGTGGATAGCCTTCTTGAAAGTCAGATTCACTGAGTATTTCTCAACCCCATCTATACTCACTTTACGAATCAAATTCCGAAAGACAATCATCTTCACTCGAATTCAAATTATTCACAATCGCTTGTGTCAGTACTGCTCGTAGAGGATGGTTGCCTAGTTATAATTCCTCTTAAACAATTATCACCACCACCACCACCACCATCAGTACTGCTCAGCCAATATGATTTGCGTGAGGCCATTTTGCGCCTTCCAACTGTAAACACAGCGCTCAATATACGTTCCGCGGATTGCCTGTCCAGATGCCGCAAATACTTATATTCAGAAGGCGAACAGCGAACGGTGGAGTTCGAACCCACTCATCTCCTGAACCAGCCGTAGCTCGTTAATTCGCGCGGTAGCTCTGCTCGGTTCTTCTTCTTCTTATTATTATTATTATTATTTCTAGGTACTGGCTAGCCGAGGTAGTAAAGGTGTGCTCCGTTCACCTAGAAGTATGTATGTTCGATTTCCCTTCACGAAGTCGAAAAATGTATAACAAAACGAGATTTCCACTTTTGGAAAGGCACATAGCCGCGAGGTTCACTCAACCTACATGAAAAATGAGTACTGGCTTAATTCCTGGGGAAAAGGTGACCGGTCATAGGGATAACACTTCAATCCCAATCAGTGCCGAGGTATGGATAGTGGAAGGCTTTACCTCCCCTTCCACTCCTCCAACGGCCTCCATGGCCTCTACGGAGATGGCTTTGCAATTATTATCATTATTATTATTTTGCAATATCAGAAATATCAGAAACGGTTTGCAGCACAAATGGCAATAACAACTTGTCCTAACAGAAAGAAGCTGACTAAAAATAATTAAAAATGTTTCTACAACTTTTGCTATAGGTAACGTAAAAGCTCTTCAGGCTTTCGAACAGACAGGTTAAATATAAAAATTATACTACAACGTACCTGTAAAAGAAATTCTTAAACAAGTGATAAAAGTACACACGATTATCCTTTGTTTAAAGTTACACACTATTATCCCTTGTTTAATCATTTCTTTTACAGGAATGTTGTAGTATAATTTATATATTTAACCTGTGTTTTCGACAGATTCGAGAGTTTTAAGTTACATTTAACTAAGTCAACGCTGAAAAGTATGGCTTCCTTCTTAACAAACTTGTTGTTATAAGCAATGTTTTCCAAAACATTCTCCACCGTGTAAATATGTAAGAAAATAGTATACGTCCCACTCCCTCTAAAACGCCTCTATGTGGGAATATCGTAATAATATGAACTTTAGTTCTCTTTCCAGTTTGCCTTATACTTAAATACCAAATTTCACGTCTTTGATTCCAGTGTATTTGTTGTGATACTTCCACAAACAGACAAAAGTATACAACTTACTGAGGTGGAAGTGATCATTATACCTCGGCCGAAAAACACAAGAGAAGTATTAGACGAAAATTCGAAACGTACAAACAGAAAGACAATATACAGTAATGATGATGGAGAAGACACAGGAACAGGACGTAACAATATACCACATGGAACTCTTACTTACATTAAATATTCAAAATTCCACCCTTTTAGCATTGATACGGGCACGAAGGATATCTGCATCTTGTACCGGGATTCGATGCGACGGCTGGTTGATGGATCAAAATTTGAAAGATGTTGTGCAAGCATATTGCTGTATCCTTTCGTGCATACAAGAAATCTTAGAAGTTAGCAAAGAGTAGGTAATTATTTTGGAACAGGAATTATTTAATTACTTAATTAACAAACACAAAGTACTGTTGTTCTTTTCCTTTTATTTGTTGCTTGCTTTACGTCGCAACGACACAGGCAGGTTTTATGGAGACGATGGGGCTAGGATTGGAAAGGAAGCGCCCACGGGCTTAATAAAGTACGAGCCAGTATCCAGTATTCGGGAGATAGTAGGTTCGAACCCCACTGTCGGCAGCCCTGAAGATGGTTTTCCGTGGTTTCCCATTTTCACACCAGGCAAATGCCGCTTCCTTCCCACTCCCAGCCCTTCCCTGTCCCATCGTCGCCATACTGTAAGATATATCTGTGTCGGTGCGACGTAAAGCAACTAGCAAATAAAATAATTAAAGTACAGCTAAACATCTGCCCGTTGTGAAATTGGGAAACCACGGAAAACTCTCTTAATGGCTGCCAACAATCGGGTCGTACCCACCATCTCCCGAATGTAAGCTAGCAGCTACATAACCCAAACCGCGGGCCCAGCTTTCTCGGTTAGTGATATTGTATTAGCCAATGAGTAGTAATGTTGGTTTCCGATTGAACGTAGGCAAGTGTTATGTCCAAAGGAAGCGTTAAACGAAATCGCTTATCGTTATTGAAAACTGAGTCAACGGGAGGCTATATTGCATTCACGGTTATTAATTACATTTGTGACCGCCAGGTCGCCGAGAGCAGCAGGTTTTACATTCAGGTGTCACAGCTCATGAAGATTTACGATAACATTTCACTTTTGTGTTCACAATGTGTCGTCGCTTTTGCGGACAGTCTCGATTGCGGACACCCCATTAATAGTCTGTATATGCCCCGATTGCAGACACTATTTCCTACAGATAAGCGTTCGTAAAATAAAGCATCTACATTGTACATTTATTGTTAATGCGTAAAGGTTCATTGTTAGCACCAACCGGGACTGTGTGCCCTACTTTTTTTCTTTTTAGAGGACCTCGCTATCTTCGAGGTGGCCAGCCGTTTGGCTCAGCACATGAAGTTAACAGCAGGGGGTCTGACGACCCACGGACGCCATGAACTCGCACAGTTAATCGTACACGGCCTTTAAAATAATGAAGACTTAGTCCCATAACTAGCATTTATTCTTTTTTGTTTGCTTTATCGGAATAACTGTTTGCACTTTTAAATAAGTTTGTCGTTTTTACTACTAATTATTTACGTATTAATTTATGGTTATAAATATTTCTCATCTATAAGATTCGTCATAATTTTAATTATATACTGATGATAAGACACTCCTATTTACAACATAGTTTTGAATGAACGACACTTACGCTTACTCCATTCTGAGTAAAAATGGCATTACGTACAAAAACCTTTCCAGATTGCCATCCTCATTGTACTCCCTCATGTTTCGAGCAATTCTTTCATCCAGTATACAGTACTTTATTTTAGCTCCTTCCAAAGTGAAGTCCATTGCATAATTGAATGATCTGAATTCTCTGCTTCCAGCTTTAGACAGGTGATGAGATTTATTATTCTCGGGTGAGGCCTTCCAATTTTACTCTCGATATTGTGATTCCACCCTTCAGTGTTATTGTTTGTTCTGTGTTTAACGTTGAAACAGTTCCACATCTCCATCGGGATAGACTTATTCTGTAGCCATTGCTCAAAAAATAACACTGTGTGGCCATTTTTACGAGTCTGGAATTGAACGTGGGGCCACCGGTTTAGAGGCAGGGACAATTCCCGTACACTACCAGACTGGGCTAGCGAAACACTATGAACGGTCGTGTGTTGATTGCGGACACCTCATTAATAGTCTCGATTACGGGCACAATATATATTTGTGAAGAGTGCCAGCTCCTTCCAGGGTTTCCTTTTCACTCTTATTCCACCCGTCTTACCAATCCAGTTCTGCTTTAGTTGTCATACAGGACGTTAGTTCTACCAGAGTGTTGAGTTTTTTAGTTCGTTTGCTTGTTTCTGTTCATTAATCGTTCTTGTGCTATTCTGGAATGTATTCAGAAGGAGAAAGGTAAGCCATGTGCTTTTTGCGCGGCTATAGTTACAGACAATTTAGAATGAGTAAAAATGATGATACCACATGGATTTGTTTGAAGTAGGAAACGAAGAAGTGCAAAGGAAAATGATTTGCTAAAGGTATGCAACAGAACTTAATTTTAACAGATTTTACTCATTCTAATTTGTATACATCTCTGTTTAGATTCAAGTCTGATTCATTTGAACTTTAGATGCAAATGTATTCTTATACTTTATATTTACTGTTTGTAATCCAAATTCTTTTTTTTTTAAGTTGACAAACTTAAAGTCTCTCTGTGCGTGTCATGAAGCGTGTAGAACAGTTTTTAACTTAATTTGGTTTTATTTATTATCAACCAAAGTAATTGTTTTTATTGTTAAATATTTGTTAATCTTATCTTTATTATGAATATGTAATTAGTATTTTTTTACTTATTATAGGTAATGAAGTAGTGAGAATTTTAAACCATGATTGCATACCTGATGAGGATCAACTGGATGTAAAACAAGCAATATTTCGTACAAAGAAACTGGCTAGAGAAGAGCCTTATACTACTTCCATACCTCAAATTTATTCTGAAGAATTTCCAAATTTGCATAGTAAAGGATATGAACTTGTGACACACATTCCTCAGTTCGCAAATATTAAACATTAAATGTACTGTGGAAGGAATAAGGAGCATGGAGTGCAGAAGGAACCGAAGTTAGCATCAGAAATCATCCTTAATCAAGAATTGTTGAAAATGTTTGACGGAAAGAGTATTCTCCTTTCAGATGACGGCACAAATGACAGCATTTTAATTTTAACCAAATCTTTAGCTAAGGAAGTGTTTGCGAGAAAGAACGTTGTTTTTCGTTGACGGTACATTTAAGAGTGTAAGCAGCCAGTTCGTCTAACTATGCACGGTACATGTGGACCTAGGAAGTAGTGAAAATGAAACTTACTTCACTCCTATCGTATTTGCACTTCTTCCTGACAAGAAAAAGGAAACACATATTCGGATGCTGGAAAACATTGTGCAAGCTGTTCCAGAATGGAAACCTGAGAAATTCACAGTAGACATTGAATACTGGTACTATTTTTCCTATAGGGGAAAAATGTCCTCAATCTGATATTCATGGATTTTTTTTCATTTCACGCAGTGTCTGTGGAGGAAGGTTCAGGAAATAGGAATGACGACTCTTTACAAGGAAAACAAAGAAATCGTACGAAATGAAGGAAAATGCACTGCACTTGCTTCCCTGACGCCTGAAGATGTAGAGAGTGGATAGATTCGAATTCACACTCACGCTCCGCCGGATATGAAGTTAACAGAATTCTTCGAATATTTCGTTATGCAATGGCTACGAACGAGTCTATCCCGCTGGATATATGGAACTATTTTAACGTTAGGCACAGAATAAATAATACCATTGAAGGTTGGAATCACAAAATAAATATAAAAATTCGAAGGCCTCACCCAAGAATAAGAGATCACTTCACCTGCCTAAAGCTGAAAGCATAGTATTCAGATCATTCAGTTATTAGGACGGCCTTAAATTTGGAAGAAAGTATAAGAAAATAAAGTACTGTAAACTGGACGAAGTAGTTGCTTGCAGCGCGAGGGAGTACAATGAGAATGACAACTTGGAAAGGTTTTTGGACGTAATGTCATTTTTCATTTGAATGGAGTAAGCGTAATTGTCGTTCGTTCGAAAAACGTATGTTTTAAATAAGAGTGTATTATTAGTAGTATATATTTAAAATTATGACGAGTCTTATAGATGAGAAATAATTATAAGCCTCAATTAATACGTAAATAATTAGTATTATAACGACACACGTCTTAGAAAGTGCGAACAGTTATTCTGACAAAGCAGAAAGAAAGAAGACGAAGAAAGCTAATTATGGGATTATATCTTCATTATTTTTTAAAGATCGAGTAAAATTAACTGTGTGAGATCATGGCGACCTTGGGTATTCCGAACCCCCGCCAGTAATTTCATTTGCTCAGCCACACGGCTGGCCTACCCCGAAAATAAGCGAGGTGGTCCATAAATATAAAAAGGAGCGGCACGCAGTTTTGGTTGCCGGTAACAATGAACATTTACGCACTTGCATTAGTAATGGAAGTTCAATATAGATGCTTTATTTCATGAATGCTTATCTGTATGAAATAATTTCTGCAATCCACGCACAGCGAGGCTATTAATGGGGTGTCCGCAATCGAGACTGTCCTAAATAAAGGCGCAATTGAAAGGGGAAAACATCTGGAACAACCTGGCACTTTTCTCAAATATTTTGTGCCCGCAATCGAGACTGTTCCCAAGACGACACCAGGTCAACCGGGGAGCTGTCTGAGACGAGAGATAAAACTAGTTAATAATGATAAGTCATGTCCGGGAAGTCACACCAGAGGTTGAGAAACAGCGAGCAGATATTTAATTTTGACAGAGACGAAGAAGAAGAAGAAGAAGAAGAAGGGTAGACAAAATGAAAATCTCGGCAAATACCAGCATATATTGCACCCATAAGCGAATTTACGTAATTAATTTATGAATTAAAAGTTGAATATTTCGCATATCGAATACTACAGTAGGCTGTGAGAGCTAGCAGTCACAAAGCAACATTCTGGCGCCAGTCAGTCGGCAATGAAATCCTCGAAACTCTTCTTAGAGCACGAACAACTTGTCGACCGGACCTGAGTACTGCATCCAATAAATTTTATGGTACCGCCTAGGAGTGGCAACTTTATACTTGGTTCTCACGAGAAAATCACGCGTTGAGGCTTGACC
This sequence comes from Anabrus simplex, assembly GCF_040414725.1. Lineage (NCBI taxonomy): Eukaryota > Metazoa > Arthropoda > Insecta > Orthoptera > Tettigoniidae > Anabrus > Anabrus simplex. The sequence goes on from NC_090266.1 coordinate 1,178,968,060, forward strand.
TACTTAGCAGGACAAGGGAGACAACGATACCACCCACCAACCCTTGGGAGAAAATGGAAGCAACCACGCTGCAAAGAGCGCGAAAGTCTCAGCCAATCACAAAATTCCAAATTTGAATGAACTGTCATAGCGGGAATCTACAGTCAGTATTTCGCTATTTGGAGCCCGGAGGAGTTGTGTAAAACAGTGTCCTGACTTCCTAATAATATTTGAAAATTTATCGGTGCGAAGGTGTGATTAATTATTGGCGAATTAATAAAATTTTAACTTCACACGGAAGAGTCGTATCGTCCAGGAATTGAACTGTCATGGCGGGAAGAAACCATTCGCTGGAAGAAAATAACGCCGGTGACGCGCGCCGTCGTGTGGATTATCCTGTGATCGTTTCCCGCGGCGCAATATAACAAGTAAGTCAGACCGAAATTAGGAAGATTTTGTACATAATTTTTGAAGCTTTAACCTACGGATGTATGATAAAGCGCTCCCAAGTGCTAGATTACTACGCCACATCCCTTCCACAGAACTATTTTCAAGGTGGGGGGAGAACCGATTACAAAACCAGCGTGCAGAACGGTGATTCTTCAGTGTGTTCACTGTGGGTTAGTGTGTTCAGTGTGTTTAGAGTGTGTCAGCTGATTCAGTTAGTCAGCTTTCAAATTCAGTCTTGTTTGAACCTTCTTTTGGTGAATTCCGAGTCTGGTAAGAAAGCGATCAGAGACACGTATTGGCATTCGAGTGAGCCATGTAATTTTACTTGGGAGAGTAATATTTCAGGAGAAATGAACACTTTAACAAACTTTTACTTTACTTTGAGCTTATGCAGAGATAACAGGCAATAGCTACACTTTTCAACACTTGCCTTAAATGAACTCACATTACCAACCGAGAGGGACAATGGAACATGTTGCGACACGTAGCTGCATAAAACCTTTCTAATCCACGTGTAGTTTGACATTTGTTGGAAAGCTATTTTATTCTTTTTTTTTGGAGGACGATCAGTATAAATTTCTCCACACATCAATGGAAACTGTACTTTTAGCTTGCTTTTCATCACTTACAATAAACTGTTATGGCAAGCGAGATGTTTCGGGGAGAAACTAGTTAAAGCAGACAGAGAGGAGAATGACTTTTCATTAATGGAAGGCCGCAATGTTAAAGACCTTGAGTAAACTGTTGTGTTCCGAAGAGGTGAACAACCGGTAAGCTGTGAGTAAACAAGCTGAGAGGGGTGTGGAGACCAGCAGGAGGCATCAGGCAGGTAGCGGAGAGAACTTTCGACTTCACGTCAGATGTTATGCAGTGCTGTTGTATCATCTTCACTGAAGTGCTAAAAATGCGTGTGTTATGTTAATGTGAGCGTGTGTAACGCCATGATAAAAATGTATCAAGTATGCGTGTGTGAAAATTTGGAATACCACATCAGCTTCAAGATGGAATTCTAATTCATTATGACGGAGCCCGGAGGGTGATCCAACACGCCTCCAGCACCCAGGTATGAGCAACAACGAAAATAATGTGTAAATAGAATATGTAGGACTGTGAACTAATCGATGATCAAATGTAGCTTAGACTGTTAGATAGGATTGTAAATAATTCACATAATAATAATATTATAATAATAATAATACTAATTTTTGCACTGTGAGCTAGGGTTATTTCGCGCACTTCCTTTACGTAGATGTGTTTGCGTATTATTGTGGATCGTTTTGTAGTAAATCACTTTGACAGTTTAGGATGCTATATTATTAGATTTCAATGAGTGTAATGCCGATTTTTATAATAATAATAATAATCATGTTGTTATAACGTTAGTTTTGAGCGATATTTCTGTTAGAGTTCTGATTCTTTGTAGACGCCGCCTTGTTGATTTTAATGCCTATTTTGCTATTTGCGCATTCAGCTTGTTTTATGTTGTGGAATCATCATTCAGATGACCGTTTCCGGTAGTTCTTATACCGTGTATTTTTGCGACGATATTTGGGACACGCGAGTATTTATTTCAGTGTGTAGTTGCGGTTACACATCTTTCAATAGCCGTGTTTTTGAGAGGCAATCTCGTCATTTGTTTTTACTAAACAGTTAGTGACAGGAAGCCATTGATGAGTCAGCTCTGATATTTTGTGATATGTGAAGCAGAGAATGATCTAGAGATCAAGCTAAGTGAATAATATCCCTGATGATCTGCGTTGATAATGGAAATGTGATATTTGGACCATGTCATGAACTGTCGTAAGAAATAGAGATGTGCACGACAGATATTTTGCCCGCCGGATACGAGCGAGGCCGTATTATGAGGTACTACGTCGATATTAATAATGAGTAAATAGAATTGAAAGATGAATAATTTAACCAAGAGTGTTAAATACATTACGACATGGGTTATGATTATAGGCAGAAGCCTGTATTTTGTTTCAAATAATTCCAGGGAAAGTAGATGCTCGGCAAATAGGCCAGTTGAAGTACGAGGTATATGTGAGCAGAGCGACGAATCAATGTGTATTTTGATAGTCATGTAGAGTCATGGATGACATGAAATAGCAGTAATTACTATCCATAAAGGTTAAATAGTGTCATGGCCAGACATTTGTCGTCTGAGGTTAGAGATTGCCGTCAAATTCACAATCGTTTTTTTTACTCGCAGCGGGGTAACATTTTTCTATAGACGCCGATATTTGCGCATTTCATTCTTATTATTTTCAGCAGGCAGCGATGTTGGGATCTAGATTTGTTTCTTTATTATTCTTTCTTCATGTACCTTTTATTACCGTTTATTTGTGGGATGTGATCGTATGTGAATTATTTGTATTTGATTTGATGTAAATACATAGGTAGGTGTAGTTAGGCTAGTTTTGATTTCTGTATTTTCTTTTGTTGGAGCAATGTTTCTCCATTAACAAGTTTAATTATGTAAATAAGATTTCATGTGTTAGGATAAGAGATCATCGATTAGGTCATAGTCAAAACCATAGTAGTGGTATGCTCATACCAGACATTCAGTAATTACCAATCCTTTAAAATCCACTACATTTTTTTAAAATTAGGAAATGAAGCGATCTTTAATAAACCAGTTGTATCACAAATGCCGCAAGTGAATGAGGTAGATGAGATGGGGTCTGCCTCCATCTAGTGGTAGTACCACAGATAATGAGTTCGTAATGAAGTGTAGTCAGCGGCAAATTAAGTAAAATTTTAATGTACAAGGATCGCTTTCATTTGAAATGTAAACATGGGGCACTTGGCCTGATTATTTATATTTTAAAGAGGTCCAGGCTATCACAGTCATGCAAGTGAAGTTTAAATAATTAGATGAGTGATTGTAACACTCAGGTTCATGTTTCAATAATTTCTCTTTTTTGTTTAACCATGAGTAGTTTGAATGTGGCAGTGGTTATGTGGTAAATGAAGAACGATGTTCATGGCTGTTTTCTTTGAATTATTCCTTATTTGTTACACATGGTTAGTGCAGTCCACGATTATTTTAAAGTTGGGTGTTTTCCCAACTGAGTCACATGTGTTAAATATTTGATAAACACCTCTGAGTCAGTGTTGATTTGATGATTAATTAATTAATTAATTGACCACACTAATTTATTTTGAGTGACATTTTTCTATGTGATACAATTCAGTACTTCAAATGAGGTGGTACTTCTGACCAGAATTTTGAATTTATTCACGTTATCATCTTTAAGACAGTGTCAACATAACCTGGAACATTTTAAATTTGATTGACCTTCGGTCAGTTTTATTAGGCAGATAATTGAGTTATTGTAAGGCAGATCTTTAATTTTCTTAGTCTCATTTCATTTCACTTTGTTTATATTTCACCAGTTTATTTTCAATTTTTGGCACTTTGCACTTTGTTCAATAAATCAGTTTGTTATTTAAATTTTAATTCAGTCTTTGGGTACCGTCATTTTTAGTTAGTTTACCCCATCTTTTCATTTCCTCACTCCCTGATCGATGGGTGGCCTATCTTCGGGGATATCATCGGACGCACCGCAACTGAGGAAGAAGAGTCTACATGCAGCGGTGAGTATCATTTAAATGTCATTTATTACAGGAGCAGCCGGCGCACAGAAGAAGGAAGAAGTTCACCGCATTTATTGCCTTGAAAAGGGCAAAATATGGAGTGGTGTTGAAAAGTGTACACGAGTTAAAACTGGAGTGTCCATGTAGGTCAAGAATAGATGGAAAGGAAGAATAAAGAAATGAGAGGTTCTTGAAATTGGTGACTGAAATATTTAGTAGTGAAGTGGTTATAATCAAACGTATGCTCCTTGTAAGGATGTTTCTATGCCTGATAAAGGGGAATATTTGGAATCTTTTAGGGATATTACGTGGCAGCTTCTCTCCACCAGCAACTGCTTGTACTGGGGATTTTGGACAGTAGAGTTATGTCTCGGTAGAATAATAGCGTGGTTGGTAAATTTGGTGAAGAAGCACTGAACAACAGTAAATGTAGATTTGTCGAAGTACGTGATCAGACGCAATGTCAAATTATGAATGTCTTTTTTTAAACATAAGGATATCCAGAACTATATATGGATCCAAACGACTAGGAATTTTATGTCAATTATTGCTTTAGCAATCACAAGACCATATAGAAGAACTGTAGTTCAGGATGTGAGAATGTTTCGTGGACCAAAATGTGGAATAGATCACCATATGGTAGTAGGAAGAGTTATAATTTCTCTAAGATCTAAGTATGTAGAACGGGAACAAGGAGGAGGAATCGTTATTGATTTGCCAAAACTAAATGTAGGTCTTTTGCAGGACTGGAGTTTACGAGATGTATATCAGAGACGAGTTGAGCGGAAACTCATACTGGATAAGGAGAGAACTGTAACATTGCTCTAACATTTATTAGAAGCTGGTGAGAAGGCTCCTGGAATGGATAAAGGAAGAAGGAGGGGTATTGATTGGATGACCGAGACCTGAAGAGAAGGAGTTGAGGAAAAGAACGTTGATGGCTAGAAATGATTTAGCTCTAAGAGACAAGAAGATAGAGACCAGAACAACAGAATTAAGAGAGCAGGAAGAAGATATTCGATATAAGAGGGTTCGTAGGAGAAGGACTGTGCAGAGATAGAATATTTTGTTGGACACAAGAAGGCATCAGATGTTTGGCAATTCATACCTCTAGTTACATTTATTAGAATGATTACCATTTATGAATGAAAGAGATGTTTTGAAGCTAATTTTACGGAGGACAGAGAAGAATATCGAGGAGAACAGAATTCAGTAGCAAACAATAATATGAAGGGGATGACTGAGAATGAAGTGTACCAGACCCCTCAGGAATAAACAGTGGCAAGGCAGCTGTGTTGGAGGTATAGTAATGGAATTATTGGAATATGGAGGACCCAAAGTAGTAGCAGTATTAGTAACTATCTTTAACAATGTGGCTGAAAGAGAAGTACCACCCCATGAATGGAAGATATGATACATTACCGCCTTTTATAAGAAAGGGAATATGAGAGATAAGAATAAGTGCCATATTTCGGTGAGTAGGCTGTTAATTAGTATGCATTAACGAACAGACTGGTAAAGCATACTCGGGTCTTTGTGCCTCAGGAACAGGCGGGGTTTACTGCTGGGAAATCTTGTGTGGATAACATCTTTTGTGTACGTCAGATGTGTCAGCAAATGATGGCAAATATCAAGATCTTCATTTGGTGTTTGTTGATATAGAAAAAAATTAAGATTCTTTGACATGGACGTTACTATTGAAGGCATTGGATAATGTTGGTTTGGATGGGACAGTAATGGAGTTGGTGAAATGAATGTGCCACGGATGCAAGACAGCTGTAAAAAGTTGGTAACAAGATATCAGACATTTCTGAAATAAGCAAAGGATTAAGACTAGAGTGTTCTATGTTGCCAACTGTGTTTAGAATTTGTTCTTGGCTACTGGTACTGGCAGTGCAGATGTTTGGGTGTGCCAATTAGTGGATGCATATAGACACTGGAGATAAGCAGTCAATATGGATAAAATAGAATATCTTGTTGTTGGAAGTGAGCAAGGTGAGGATTTGAATTTTGTGTTCTGCTGGGTGAGAAATGTGGATGAGTTCAAGTAGTTTGGTTCACTAATGGACAAGACTGGCCAATGTGATGTGGATAGGCCTACATCCCACAGGATAACTGAAGCAAGGGTGACTATTAGATCTTTAAATGGGATCTTTTGGAGTCGGCGCATATCTAGACGAGCAAAGGAAGTTGTGTTGCGTGTTGTGGCTGGAGCATTCGGATATATGGCTCGGAATGATGGACACTGAACGAGAGACCAAGGGCTAAGATTGAGGCTGTGGGAATGGAAGTGTTACGGCGAAGCATGAGAGCTACCTGCTTGGATCAGTTGAGGAATGAATATATAAGAATAGAGATGGATGCGGAAGAACCGGTAACGGATAGGTTTGAAGCTCGAGCGCTGAAATTCTACGGACATGCCCGACGGATATAGGAACAGCAATGACCACAGTCTCCACCAGGGAGATGTCAAGTGAGGCCAAAGCCAACCTGGAGGGAAGCCATGGAAAAGAGACGTCTATCCGAAGAAAACTGACAGGATAGGATTTTGTGGCATCTGAGAACAGACAACTGCAGAAAACTGGAAACGTCCAGCAGGGCAGTAGTAGTTTGGAATGAACCATAACATTAATAAGTGAAGGTTTCAACAAGTCCAACTCCTTGGTTGAAAGGTAAGCGCAGCTTCCTTTGCTTCAGGCGGTATTGGGTTCAATTCCCAACAGATTTGAGGACTTTAAGCGCGTCTCGTTAATTTCTCTCGCTCCGGGACTGGGTGCTTATGTTTTATTTCTAACCAGCAAAAAAACACATCAGCGAATATATCCCTCTACATAGGGTTGCGTCAGGAACCCGGCCGTAAAGCAGGGTCAAGTTTGACAGAGTTCTCACCCACGAATGTTCCAGAATGTGAGAAAATTATCTTTTTTTACTATTTGTTTTACGTCGCACCGACACAGATAGGTCTTAAGGCGACGATGGGATAGGAAAGGGCTAGGATTGGGAAGGAAGCGGCTGTGGTGTGAAAATGAAAAACCACGGAAAACCATCTTCAGAGCTGTCGACAGTGGGGCTCGAACACACTATCTCCCGGATACAAGCTTACAGCTGCGCACCCCTAATCGCATGGCCAACTTACCCGGTAACAGTGGGAAAATCGGCAGAAAGAGAAGAAGAGGAAGAAGAATAAGAAGAAGAAGAAGAAGAAGAAGAAGAAGAAGAAGAAGAATGTTTTAACCCGTTGACGAGGATTCGTAGCAGTTTACCCATTTCATTTTTCAGGTGAAGGCTGTGATAGTACTATTATCACGTCCAGGACCTGTCTCCAATAATTTAAAAATATATATGCACCCCCAGAGCGACTAATGTTATTATACAGAATCTAAACACGGGCCAAAACTCATAAGGAAAATTACAGTAAGAATTGTCGAGGATTGTGCTCGTGAAATATAAAAATTAGTTATAAATTTAACAGAAGAAAATACTCTTATATCGCTGCGTTTTCATGACAACTTTGTAATACTTAGAATATTTAGTGCATTAGCATTGAGTAACAGACATAAAGGTATTTTTCTTCTTCTTCTTCTTCTTCTTCTTCTTCTTCTTCTCATCATCATCATCATCAACAGTCTACAGACTCGGTTGATGCACCTTTCCACGCAACCCTATCATTCTAAATCCTTTTTATTCCTACGTAACTATTACACGCTAAATCTGTTCTAATGCACTTGTCATACTCATGTTTTGATCTTTTCATACAGTTCCCTCCAATACCACAACATCACAACCCGGTTGTCTCAGGATGTGTGGCATCAATGTATTTCTCCTCTGGTCAGATTTCGCCAAATAATTCTCTCGCCGAATTGAGTCAATATTTCTTCATATGTGAGCCCATTTACTCATATTATATTCAATCTCCTTGTGTTGTAACACCACATTTCAAAGACTTCCAATCTCTTTCTACACCAGTTACTATCCAAGTTTCACTTCCTAACTATGACGCCACACTCCTCACTAAGGCCTTCAATTTCCTTTAACAAAGTAACCCAATGGTGCAACAGCTCTGGTGGGCCTTCGCCTGTCAAGAAACGGATTTCATCCTGTAGGCTTACGGATTGTGAGGTGACGTGTGGTCAGCGCGTCGAATCCTGCCGGCCATCTCTTGGCTTTCTATACAAGGGCCGCTATCTCAGTCTCAATATTGTATCACGTAAGCTGAATAGACCTCGAAACTGGCATAAGATCCAAGTAAAATTCCCTGACCTGACTCTTGGCCTCTGGGAAGTAGTGGGGGGGGGGGGGTGCTGTTTACTTTTTAACATCGCATATCTACATCTGAGGTAGACAAATATCTTCTCTTCAGAAAAAAATATTATTTCTTCGACTGGTCTACATTTCATGTCCCCTTATTATCCCATAGGTTCGTACTGTATGTCTTAAATAGCCAGTCTGGCTCCGATCACACGAAATTATTGTATGATGCGATCATAAGAAAACACGAACTAGCTTAATTGCTTCTCTCAGCACGTCACATTGCTGGTAAATGGGAAAGGTCTTTGTTTGTGTTTCCCAAGTCAGACTAGACTGTGGCTCGAGGTTCGATTCCCAAGAAAGTTGTGTGGCCTTTGCTGTGGGGACCCGTCTGGTAGGCTGCCTCCACTACCTCCTACCTCTTCCTGCTTTCACTTTACCACCGAATCACTCTCATCTCTAATTCGCTCATCATCACTATTAATCTGAGTTGCAGAACCGGCCAGAGAAATCTCCTATGGCGCAATGGGGCGCGCCTTAGTCAAGTCCTGACCAGATGGCCCGCATGCTAAGGCACACAAATCACTCACGTAATCAATCAATAAATCAATTACTTGATCGGTTTGCTAATCTGGAAGCATCAATTTCAGTTGCAATCAATATTGTTGAGCAATTAACGAACCGTCATTTTTGTGTCGAAGAAACATGTAAAGTCAGTTCAGAGATATATTAATAAAGACCAATTTGTTTCATTCGTCGTAGTTGCTTCATTCAGACTTTGCATTGTAAGATCTTTCTTAGGGCACCTGATGGAACAGCTAGAGTAACAGGTTGCACGAAAAGATTCCCGGTTTCGATCCCCGGCTCTACTACGTATTACCTTATATAGGACTCTCATTCCACATCCGAGACATCAGTTCTTTATATTTTCGGAGAACTTTTCTCGCTGGAGGTTGTTAAGATTATCCCGATGAAGTGTATTGAAATGGGAAATTGAGGAGTTAATTTCTAAAAAGGTTCAGAGGCAGTTCTGTCCAAAAGTACGTGGTGTACGACATATTAAACATTCTTCGTTTATTAATAATAATAATAATAATAATAATAATAATAATAATAATAATAATAATAATAATAATAATGGCGTGTGGCCTCCGAAGAGGCCTGATGCAGGTCTTTCTATTTGACGCCGTATGGGTGACCTATGCGTCTGTGAGGATGGGGTCCTACCTACGATTAATTCTAATGATGAAGACGGCACACACATTCAGCTCTTGAGTTATCGGACTTAACCAATTAAGGTTAAAATCTCCAACCCAGCCGCGAATCGAATCCGGGACCCCCTGGACTAAGGGCCAGCACGTTAACCATTTAGCCATGGAGCCGGACCTTTGTCTATTGACGTATTCTAGCAAAGAAAATGATTTAAGGATTAATCCGTTAAGAACAGTTCTGTGAAATTAAAAAGAAAGAAATATCAAAAGTAATGTCATAGAGGTCATAGAGTAAGATTTTTGATTTTTTACGTCGCACCGACACAGATAGGTCTTATGGTGACGATGGGGTAGAAAAGGGCTAGGAGTGGGAAGGAAGCGACCGTGGCCTTAATTAAGGTACAGCCCCAGCATTTGCCTTGTGTGACATTGCCAAAACACGGAAAAACCATCTTCAGGACTGCCGACAAAGGAGTTCGAACCCACTTTCTCCCGAATATAAGCTTACAGCTACGTGACCCAAACCACACAACGAATTGCTCGGTAAAGTTTGCTTTCAAAACCAGGAACAAACTGGACAGAAGTTCAAGTTTCCTTAGACCACAAGTAGAACCTCTTAATGGCGAAAATTTCTTGACATTGATTCATACATTAACGCAACAATTATTATCTGCAGAATAAACTCCTGCTTCCTCTCTCTCACTCAGTGGCGTAGTCGATTAGCCGTCCTTCTTCTGTTCCCAAAAATAGTGGAATCGGTCCTGGATGGGGCTGATAGCATTTGAGGATAATTAAATGCGACAGCTTCTTCTTGTAAGCTTTCAGCACATTAAGGAACTTATGCGCGAAAAACTGCAATATTTTGACCTGCCTAGAAATCTATACCAATTGATAAGTAGTTAAACAAATAGTCAATTATTATTATTATTATTATTATTATTATTATTATTATTATTATTATTATTATTATTATTATTATTATTATTATTATTATTATTCCGGTTAGTAATTCTAGGAACCACGTGACAATTTCAATACTCTATCCATTGTTGTTCCTTCTTCTTCCTCCAATAATTCTTCAGCTGCTCACTATGTCTTCTATTCCTCCTTTTTTGGCTATATGTTTAACGTCGCACTAACACATCGAAGGTTCTCGAAGACGGAATGGTGGGAGATTGGGAAGGTAGCAGCCGTGGCCTTCATTAAGGTGCAGCCCCAGCATTTGCCTGGTGTGAAAATGGGAAACCACGGAAAGCCATCTTCAGGGCTGCCGACAGTGGGGTTCGAACACACTATCTCCCGAATGCAAGCTCACAGCTGCGCGACCCTAACCGCACGGCCATTTGCTCAGTAGAAACATTTTCAGCCTGCTTTCTTTCCCACCCGACCTTGGAATTCCTCCATTTTGAACACTTTCTGTCTAAAAATCTCTCTCTTTATCTCTCTTTCTTGCTTTCTTGACCTCATGAATCCTGGTTGTTGTTGACTTCTTGTTCCAAAGATATTGGAAGATTTTTTTGGCTAACCTGTCGTCATCCATTCTGTATAAATGTCTATAATAATAATAATAATAATAATAATAATAATAATAATAATAATAATAATAATAATAATAATAATAATAATAATAATAATAATAATAAATGACCGAGCAAGTGGTTGTGCGGTTTGAGTCATGTAGCCGTCAGCTTGAATTCGTGGGATAGTGGGTTTGAACCCCACAGTCGTCAGCTCTGAAGATGGTTTTCGGTGGCTTGCCACAGTCCCACCAGACAAATGCTGGGTCTGTAAATTAATTAAGGCATCGGTCGCTTCCTTTCCATACCTAGCCAGTTCCTATTCCACCGTCACCATAAGACCTGCTTGTATCGGTGCGACCTAAAAGAGATTGTAATAATAATAATAATAATAATAATAATAATAATAATAATAATAATAATAATAATAATAATAGTAAATGTAATAATAATAATAATAATAATAATAATAATAATAATAATAATAATAGGTAAAGTTTATACTGCCCGAAGGCAGGTCCGAACCTCCGCAGAGGTGTTCCTGAGCCGGAGTTTACGTGCGGTAGAGTGGCCAGTTCCTTTCCGCTCCTCCATTCCCTTACCCCCCACCAATAGCGCGTGGCAACCCATCCAACTCCTGACCACGTCCAATGTTGCTTAACTTCGGAGATCTCACGAGATCCGGTGTTTTAACACGGCTACGGCCGTTGGCAATAATAAGAGTAATAGTAATTTAATTACCACCACCAATCATCATAACCCTATATTGCGGGTCTAATAAAAATAATAAATGACCGAGCAACGAGTTGTGCGGTTTGGGTCATATAGCTATCAGCATGAATTCGTGGGATAGTGGGTTTGAACCCCACAGTCGTAAGCTTTGAAGATGGTTTTCGGTGGCTTCCCACAGTCACAGCAGACAAATGCTGGGGCTGTAAATTAATTAAGGTATCGTTCGCTTCCTTTCCATACCTAGCCAGTTCCTATTCCACCGTCACCATAAGACCTGCTTGTATCGGTGCGACCTAAAAGAGAATGTAATAATAATAATAATAATAATAATAATAATAATAATAATAATAATAATAATAATAATAATAATAATAATAATAATAATAATAATAATAAATGACCGAGCAAGTGGTTGTGCGGTTTGAGTCATGCAGCCATCAGCTTGAATTCGTGGGATAGTGGGTTTGAACCCCACAGTCGTCAGCTCTGAAGATGGTTTTCGGTGGCTTCCCACAGCCCCACCAGACAAATGCTGTGGCTGTAAATTAATTAAGGCATCGGTCGCTTCCTTTCCATACATAGCCAGTTCCTATTCCACCGTCACCATAAGACCTGCTTGTATCGGTGCGACCTAAAAGAGATTGTAATAATAATAATAATAATAATAATAATAATAATAATAATAATAATAATAATAATAATAATAATAATAATAATAATAATAATAATAATAATAATAATAATAAATGACCGAGCAACTGGTTGTGCGGTTTGAGTCACGTAGCCATCAGCTTGAATTCGTGGGATAGTGGGTTTGAACCCCACAGTCGTAAGCTCTGAAGATGGTTTTCGGTGGCTTCCCACTGTCCCACCAGACAAATGCTGTGGCTGTAAATTAATTAAGGCATCGGTCGCTTCCTTTCCATACCTAGCCAGTTCCTATTCCACCGTCACCATAAGACCTGCTTGTATCGGTGCGACCTAAAAGAGATTGTAATAGTAATAATAATAATAATAATAATAATAATAATAATAATAATAATAAATGACCGAGCAAGTGGTTGTGCGGTTTGAGTCATGTAGCCATCAGCTTGAATTCGTGGGATAGTGGGTTTGAACCCCACAATCGTCAGCTCTGAAGATGGTTTTCGGTGGCTTCCCACAGTCCCACCAGACAAATGCTGTGGCTGTAAATGAATTAAGTCATCGGTCGCTTCCTTTCCATACCTAGCCAGTTCCTATTCCACCGTCACCATAAGACCTGCTTGTATCGGTGCGACCTAAAAGAGATTGTAATAATAATAATAATAATAATAATAATAATAATAATAATAATAATAATAATAATAATAATAATAATAATAATAATAATAATAATAATAATAATAATAATAATAATTGTTACTGAGTTTCCGTGGTTCACAGAAGGGTAAGAAGCGCTTGCGTTGAATGGCTGGACAAGGAATTAAGTAGAGCAGAACTTAACACAAAAAATTTGGAAATTTTATTTCTTCATTTTCTTAGTTTAAAATTGATATATATAGAAAATCTGATTGAAAAACAGACAAATATAACAGGTTATTAGTGAGCTGGTCTTCTATAACAGTATAAGAGGCTTAGAAGTCCGAAAATCTGGTACAAAACTTGAGGTAATTATCAATTTGTTAATTTACATAAAAAATAGCATTATTGCTCTTGACAGGTACAAATATTTTATAAGAGCAGGATTTGCTCCAAGAAGTTACGCAACTCAGGTGTCGGAGCTCCAAATATACCATAGTTTAGCCTCGCAGAAGCATCAGTTTCTTATGGCGCACTAAAACTCCACCAGGCAAACTATCGGTTGGCCTCACATTAAAGTATTCATGCACAGTTGCACCGATGTGGGCTTATCTCTTGCTCAACAGTAATATAATTCACTGTTCCCAAAGGGAAATAACACCAGAAGAAGTTACAATATAATCAGGAGCACAATTGCCTATACTACAAGGCCTTAATGGTAAAAGGAAAGGTTGCACATGACCGGCCATAAGCAAAAGACTTAAGAGGCGAAACGCTTGTCTTCCTCTTAGAAAATATTAAAACCCAAACTAGGCTTATGGCCCAAAAATACAGTGGCTAATCCTATGCCACACTGTAGTGACTACAGAGGGTCATCATTCTCTGTTCCCTTACATTACACATTTTCCGTAGGTAACAGAACAGAGTCCTCACATTTGCCTAAAATTCTACACTTAAACCACCAGATTTAGAAATTTACATTAAATAAAAGGGTTTGAAACCTTCCCGTCAAACTATCCGCGGGAGCTATCACATGTCTATGAAAATTCTGCCATTACATTGAGTCGCTGGCCCTTACTCACGCAGGCCGCGCCCCTGCCTTCCTTCGGACACGCCGCACTCACAATCACTGGAGCAATTCAGACAATAGCGCCCTGCTTTTATAGTACTTTAAGGGGAAGCTTCCAGAACTCTTTACTGATAGGCTGGATTCCTATACAAACCTCCTGTTTTAATTGGCTAGAGAAGATATTTCCAAGAATGTGATGTTGATTACAATGGAGGAGGAACCAGCTGAAGTGTTGACAACTTCGGTACATAAAAACAATAGTAAGAACCACGTTAATAAACTTCAAAAATAAGCATTCCTTTGTGAAATAATTAGAGTTTAGCCCGCTAGAGGGAGCAAATAAACTGATGGTACAGTTGAAATCCAAAATTACTTGTTGTTCACAAATTTAAATTTGCTTACATAGATGGCCTTAAAGAAGGCGTGCAGTTTAACTAGGCGGGGAAGATGTACCCCTGGTATAATAATAATAATAATAATAATAATAATAATAATAATAATAATAATAATAATAAGTAAAAGTTCAGCTTTAGAACGCCCATCTTCGAAAGGTATGCACGTGTCTTTGTCTGAGATACAAACTCGATTTCGGTACAGAGTGTTCATATTAGCAGTAGCGAGAAGTCTAACTTATGTTTATGTGGACGTCTACCATACACACAACAGACATTTTACTTCTATATGCCTGGTTCGAACGTCCTCTTCCATCATTTCTTACAACAGTGGGATCGCCAGGCTGAGTGCAGAAAGCGTAATATCTTCTCACCTTAACATCCCTAACACATCATTAAACAGGCTGCAGGCTCATAGTAGTGGGACGAAGAGGAGGAGCGAAACGTAGAAGATGAAGAAGAAGAAGAGGAAAAAATAAACACTCAGAGGAATAACAATTGTAAGGCCCACAGATGTTGTTGTCACGAATCCACAGTGGGTTTTGTTTGTGGAGGCCTAGCGAGCATTTAATGAGTCCTGAGCGACGGCCAGTGATCACAAGAAACCTTTCTGTCGTGCTATGTCATCCGGCAGCTAACAGCCATATGGACATTACTGTTCCTCGAGGAATGTGCTGGCGTCCGTGATGATGGATGACGAGAAAATAGTAGGACAGAATATAAACATTTAGTTTCTAATTTCACTGGGCTACATTAGATAAGGCATCTTTTTGAATGAAGAGATGTTCCTTAGAGGCATTTGAGTCAGACCTCCCCGCAAGAAAGATTTGTCTTCTTTTTATTATTTTATTTGGTTTTTTTTTCATCTTTTATTAGCCTGTATTCAGGGAGTGTACGCGTACCTAACTAACTGGTAATAGTCTCTCCCAGCATCTGTGTAATTTGCAACACTGAAATGCTTACCACTTAACAAACTAAAATGGACACAATGAGATAGCGTTAACTGCTTCCAGTTAGTTTGAAGTTAGGAAGGACAGAACTCAAATGTGTACATCTGCCTTATTAAAATAATAACATCTCAAGTAAATTTGGGAGCTTCCTGCCAGAATAACATTTTGTTAAACGCGTTCTGTAGAACATACTAGCAGATGCATGACTCTTATTCGAGGTGGGTATAATAAAGATAAGTATAGGAAAATTGGAACCAGCCTACTCAGCTGAGTGCGATACTCACGTATTAAACGGAGATTCAGGATCCAACGTTACAGCAAGTGTTTTCAACACGAGCAATTGCTGATTAGACACTGAAAGGGAACGGCTTCCTTCTGAAAAAAACAAAACATTTCACATGGACATAAGAAAACATTATTGAACTTATCTAAAGTAAATCACTAAAATTTGGTTTCTATCATGTGTGACTATGGCCAAATATAATTTGTTCAAGATTGGACACTTGTAGCGTTTATTCAGAATAACCTGAACATCCGTGTTGTTATTATTAACATTCAAATATTGAAGATATCTATATCCATTATCATATACATCACTTCAATTTGATAATATCTAAAAATAGGTCGTATGTAAGTAATATAGAAGTTAATTACAAAATTCAGGTAAATTTGCTTTCAATACTACTACATATATGTGTTCCTGGACAGATAGGTAAAAGATGAAAGCTCATACCTTCATGAAACCTTCGTAGATAAATCAAACATTTTTTGCAATTTATGTCCATTGTATGTTTAACAATATTATTTTACATAATTTTGTTATATTTTTATTATAAGTAGAGTATATCACAATCCAATACTGAAGAATTTAATTTATGATAAAACGGAAGAAAATTAAACGTATTTGGTGGAATTATAATAATATGTTATACATTGTTTATTATTACAGATAAGGTGGACATTTAAATTAAATAATTTTGCTGTTAAATTATATAAGTAACTCTCAACAGTACAAAATTCTGAATTTCTTGGGTAGGTATCTGAGAGAGGATTTCATTTATGTGAAATTTTACTAAAATTTCTAATCATTATGTATTTGATGCTTATTTTTCATGGTCATTTATGACAAGAAAAATTATATCAAAAAAAAACATTAAAGCTGAAATTGGTATTTCTGTTCCATTATTATGTTAGTTTCTAAAGCGCTTAGTAATGTCTTGTATCACATACTAGTAAAGTTTTATTGAATATGTTATTTCTTTGAAAATAACTTTTCCTTTTCATAGTTTGTAGCGACTTCACTCATAGAGCCTGTAAATCTACCAACGTCTCAGTACATCAAGTCACTGATATCTATATTTGCACAACCGACAATTCTTGACCTTCAGAAGAGTTTATTGTGGCATTTTTTAGGGAGAGCTCATTGTTTTACCCCTTAAAGCGTCAATTAATTCCGTCACCTCCTCTCCCATGTTTGTAAAAAAAAAAAGGAAACACCGTTAACAGAAATAATATTTCACCAGTTTATTGTCTCTTGAATGGGGTATGCACGAGGTTTGAGTTTTAAGAAAGAAAATAGTGTGCTAGTGGGAGTAAAGTTAAAATACCATGAAATGTAGCTGAAAGTCTGACTACGTAAGTGTAATGATGTGTAGTATAAAGTTAGTAGTGAAAATAATGATCACCCAAAGCTTGATTTGTTAGCAGTAGCTGACAGTGAACCCTCGTGACCTCCAGCGACCCAGAGAAAGCCAAGCCTCTCATACACACCTTCACTTAGCTTTTTTAAAATGATAATCAAGGAGCAGCGAGCTAATGCTCCATCCGCTGTCTGCAAACATAACTCTTTTGTCCTGTAGTATTAGAACACATACTGGTGTGTTCTATGAAGACATCCCAGATGACGTAGTGTGTCTTACGGGAAGAAAGTATAACCATGGAGCAATCATAACCAATTCAGTTTTGATAGGATATAGTGAGTAAGAGACGATATAATAAATTACCATCTGTAACAATTCTCTAGTCCTTAATGGTCAGGGCCGATGACTTAGATGTTAGGCCCTTTTCAACAACAAGCATCAAACTTAATGGTCAGGAGTCTGTTTTCTATAATAGTTTCATTTCTTTCTAAACGAGCATCGTTTGTTCTTATACATGTATATCCTGAATCATAAGTAACATGTATGTCCTGAATCATAAGTAACATGTAAGTCCTGAATCATAAGAGGTACAGTAAAACCTCGTTTATCCGGATTAATGGTGACCAAGGGCAATCCGGATAATCCGTGTTATATGGGTAATAAACGAACCATGATCGTTAAATGTGGATGCTTACCGTTTATGACGATCAAGCAACTACGTTTCGTGACAAAATTATGTGCATAGTATTGTTTGCGAGACATTAAAAAATCCTAACAGCATAAAATTACATCATTTCTTAACAAAGAAATAATCCACTGTCTTCTATTTCAAACTCAAGAGCGAATATTTGGCATATTTATAGTTACGTTCTTGCTATCATACTTACAAATTATTATCTACTGTGAAAATTAAATAAAAAATGTATACAAGTCTGATCCGGATTATCCGGTGGCCGCGATTAATGAGGGTCGGATAATCGAAGATTTATTCTATCAACTCTGTTCTTTATGTTTTATCATTTTACATTTTCATTTTTTGTCTTTTTTCTGAAACATGTTTTTCATTTGATTTATAACGGTTAGGTTTTTCAGTCTACCGAAACAAATTTTGAAAAATTACCCTTATAAACTATCTGATAAAGGAAACATATGGTAACAGCATTACACCTGAAAAAGAAGCGACTTATTACTCATTTTCCTTTATACACATGCATAGGAAAATGAACTCAACGAACGTTGTTCTGATGGGCTTCATTTCCAAATGTGGCTGGCAGGCGTGACGAGCCTTAAGGAAGACTAACATTCATACCCGATCTTCGCACGGGAATTTGCAGTGGATTACATGTTTCCATCAGGAATTTATGCGCATTAGCATGGCTCTGTTCACACGTTTAATGCGACATGTTAAAATTATAAGGTAAATCCGGGACAGATGCCGCCCCGGTAGAGATGCCGCATACACTGTAGCTAAAGGTTCCCATCGTTACAGCTAGATGGCAATATGTGTGTTTTTTCAGTTTCTAAGGAAGAACTACTGTCTGCGAGTGTGACGAAATTTGCTCGTATATTACGCCAATTATAGCCGATATCATGAGGCGAGTACATGTTTCCTCCTGACAAAGTTTTTGCGTGTGTTAATTTATTGTATATTAAGTTGGCTTCAAATGCTTAAATCAGACGTTTTTAGTACAGTAGACGTCAGAAACATAACTGTAGTTGAGAGTAAGCTAATTTTGGGCCATGATAGCCTTGAGGTATGAAAACAGGAGGGTGCGGCGTCTCTCCCTGATAGTTGGCCTTCGGGCTAAGCAGCGGTCGCTGTGCAGGCCAGAGCCATTTCAAGGGTGTTAAGTGCCGTGGGGTTTTATATAACACAGTGAAGAATCCATTGCACATGCACATTTATAGTAAATCAAAATTAAAATATGTTGTAAATTATCAGATAGATAGATAGATTTTTTCCATTGAATGATTATATTATGTGGATATAATTGTCTTGTAGTACGTTCTAGTGTTCGGTTATATTAAAGTTGAAGAAAGTGGCTTAAATTTGATTTTGTCATTAATTATTTTACTCGCGGCATCCCTCCCGAGCAAAGTCGGCATCTATACCGGGATCCAGGGAGAGACGCCGCAGATGCAACAATTCCTTTGTTCACTCCTTTCTCCCATTTACTTTCAATTGCCAATATTTTGTTCATCCCTGATCAAATGTACATGTTTTCAAATTATGCTCGATGAATTTGCAACAATTTTTAAAGTAAATATACCGAGATATAACAAAAGACATAAAAAGTGCGGCAACTCACCCGGAATTATCCTATTCTCGTAGGAAAGCAGGTCGCAGTAACGTGAAATATGATGAAGCTGAACGAAGTCTAGAGAGAATGAGGACTATTAGCGAATGTATTGTACGGTACAGTTTCTGGTCGGAATTTGTGCGAAATTCTCCGTGGTTCTCAGGTTGCATATTGTGTTACTGACTACTGGCATGAAGCTCGTAGGAAAGAATAGTTTTCTACGTCATTTGAAGAGTAAGCGAAATTTTGTACTTAAAAAAATGTAAAATGAAGGGGGATTTCTCACATAGTCTACAGACTTAACACATAATCAATAGTGTAAGAGAAAATTGAAAAAAAACATATTCTGGTCTTCCTGTAAACCCCCAGTATATTCTGTGATTTTTAAATGATATGCATATCGAAACCTGCCTCTGTGTGAGTAGCCTCCAAATAAGAAATTTGGTCCAGATGTAATCTATATTGTAAAAGAAAATTAAAAAAGAAACTCTTCTGGTCTTCCCATAAACCCCCAGTCTACTCAGAGATTTTTAAATGATATGCATATCAAAACCTGCTTCTGCATGAGTAGACTCTAAATATGAATTTTGGTCGAGATATAATCAATAGTGTAAGAGAAAATTGAAAAAAAAGACTCTTCTGGTCATCGTATAAACCCCCAGTCCATTCAGTGATTTTTAAATGATATGCATATCGATACCTCCTTCCTGAATGACTAGACTCTAAATGTAAAGTTTGATCGATATATATTTAGACTTTTATCCGTGATGGTGGAACAATCAATCAATCAAACAAACAAACAAACAAACAAACAAACAAACAAACAAACAAACAAACAAACAAACAAACAAACAAACAAACAAACAAGCAAACACGAAAGCTAAAAACTACTGATACGATCTTGATTTGATCTAAAATGGATTATTTTGCTGGCAAGATGTAGTGTTTACAGTGCGCTATGTCTTCTGGTATGGGCTAGAATAAAATTGTTACTTTCATTGACCTGTCTCAGTCTCTTCCTTGGCTTTGACAATATGAAATTGGCTGAGGTATGAGTGACGCTAGTAATGCCATTCCTTATGCAGTCAGTCCCTGCTATGAATGGTGTGAAAATGTCGCTCATAGGGTCGGTTGGTGCAGGCATTTCAGTGCGCTATGCAGACTGATGTGCAATAGCAACGTCTGGCTCGGTCAGGAAAGCAACGGGAAACTACCTCACTCCTCATTTCCCTAGTACGCCTCTTCAGTGACAACTAGGCCATCGATGACAGCTAATGGTGAACCTGTTGAGGATCCAACCAGCCTTCGGGCTGAATACCCAACATACACATATCAAAATATTGTGAAATAAATGACATTGCAGACAGCGGACCCCGTACAAATTTATTCATAAGTTATTCGACAGGAAGAGCATTGTGACATACGAGGTTTTGTTTCTCCAGCGACAATATCTTTCCAATTAAGCTGTAAGTGGTAACAGTGATGCATTCTTGCAAGGCATTAACAGTATATGAGTGGTTCTAAAGCACACCACGAATGGTGCTTTTGTAAAAGTGAGGTTGTGTTTTAGTAGAAATAATTAAACATTTAGGAGCTAGCTGTTTCATTTAGTGGCGTATAGATTACTACTAGGTAAGGTAAGGGTTATACTGCCCGAAGGCAGGTCCGAACCTCCGCAGAGGTGTTCCTGAGCCGGAGTTTACGTGCGGTAGGGTGGCCAGTTCCTTTCCGCTCCTCCATTCCCTTACCTCCCACCAACAGCGCGTGACAACCCATCCAACTCCTGACCACGCCCAATGTTGCTTAACTTCGTAGATCTCACGGGATCCGGTGTTTCAAAACGGCTACGGCCGTTGGCAATTACTACTAAAATCCAAATAAATCAAAGATGTATTACATATATTAAAAAGTTCGTAACATATATTCAGGTAAGTGTGGTTCAGTGAGAACTGTTCATCTCGGTGGCACTGATTTTATTGTGTCTAACGCGATGGATTTAACGTTCTGCAGATATCTTGAACTTCCGTCTTATTTTTTGTTTCATCGTGTACATTTTGTGACACGCAGTTTATACTATACAAAAATGTCAGTGATTCACTATTTTTAATTGGTGTCACTGATGGGAATGAATAGTAAAATAAAAATATCTTGACTTACACCTGAATTATACATAGCTTGATTCAAATGTAATTAGTCATGCAGCGACTCTCTCTCCCTCTCTCTTTTTCTCTCAGTAAGTAAGTGAGAGTGTGTCTTAGTGTTTTATACGATGAAAAAGCAGAACAAATACAACTTATCTTAAAATACACGGATTAATGCTATTCTATTTTTCAGTAATTTAACGTACCAACAAAGGAAGCCCAAAGATCGAAAGTAAATGAATTGGACAGATTATGATCCTCAATAGTGTAAAAACTGCCCTGTAGTTTGGACGTAAAGTAAGTGGTAACAGTGATGCATTCTTGCAAGGCATTAACAGTATATGAGTGGTTCTAAAGCACGCCACGAATGGTGCTTTTGTAAAAGTGAGGTTGTGTTTTAGTAGAAATAATTAAACATTTAGGAGCTAGCTGTTTCATGTAATGGCGTATAGATTGCTACTAAAATCTAAATAAATCAAAGATGTATTACATATATTAAAAAGTACAGAGAAAACTATATTGATCTAATAATTATAGATTTCTACTAAACGTAAACTTAATTTCTTATTCAGTCTTTAGAAGTACTTCATATATTTCCTGCTTAGTTGTCATCATTGATTTTAAGATATTCCAGGAAATGTGACATATAAGACTTGTTGTTTAATAGCAAAAATAGGAAAAGATTTATTTTACTCACGTTTTACGAACACAGAGTAGCTACAATTGTCCCACCTAGAAACTAGCTTCTCAATGCCGGCAGCATATCAATTCGTGTGCGGCATAACAAACGTTATTGTGCTGACTTTCTACTTCGACCTCGTCATCTTTTTTCCTGTAACACGACAAAGACTGCAATATTGCTATCTGATCTATTTCGTACCTACGGTCTTTGCAGATGCATCTTGTTTTCCCTTGATATGTTTCTACATCGTACACATTAAGATGAATGCGTGTGCTTCATTTGTATTATTATTAAACATTGGAAATATCTTTAAACCAATTTAGCCGAACTCTTCTGTTGAACGAATTAAGTAACACACCCAAACATATGTCGGTTAAAACATGCCCACATTCATATTGTGGTAAGGAGGAAAGGTTGTATTCGAAAAGGGAGAAATCCAAGGAAGTACTTAAACACCGATTTTGTAGTCTGAGTGAATTATGGACGAATATCTTGCCACATTTAATATTTTGAGAAGGGAGTAAATACAAGCTAATTACATACCTATCGTTGGAAAAGATTGAGGCTCTTGGAAGCTCATTTAAGAGCGGAAGGGTTCACACAATTGGCCTCCAACCGTGCTACCGAATATGTGACTTCCGTTTATCGTTAGCGATCAGGCGCAACACATGGACCGTTGGCTACTGTTGCTAAAGAGAAAAAAGAACGTGGATTATGGGATGAAATTGGTGTTTATACGGCATTACAGATATTCGTTGGAAAGGAAATTATTATAACTTCGGTATACAATTAAATCATTAGTCTCAGGATTTGTTCTATTTACTTATTCCTCTTTAAGCCTAGAATTTGTGAAATAATTGACAGCATTAGGTTGTTTTGAGTTAATTTATACCACCTTCATGCTGCCTCAATTTGCCTAATTTTGGGGCAAGCGCCTACTTTTCTTGTGTATATCTGTATTATTGTCTAAACAGTATTTTAATAAATTTCCAGTTCTTTATGTAGAACATTAACCCTGTAGCGCATAACGCTATATTAATACAGGGAAACTCTCTCACAATATCTATAAAGCACGTTTTCCCCCTTTCGTTGGTCTAATCTTATTTCCTTTCCTTAGCAGTCATCGGTGACAACCGCCTACAAGGTTGGAGAATTAATACTGTGTAAAGAAATGAGTGTCGCCAAAAACCATCATCACGTAGGTGAAGAAGGATCATACTGCACATCATAATTAGCCTTCATTCTTGTATATATCTGGGCTTACTACATGAGATTGCAATTAGATATTTGTGAGAATCTGCTAACATCCTTGAGTTCATAAATCACCAAATTTACGGCCAACCCATGACTCAAGCTTAAGATTGCTAAGTGCACAACGACTTATTTCACTAACGTTTGATTAAAAAACGAATGTGTTTGGTGATCATAGCAGAAAATGTTTTTTAATTTATTTACGCACAGTCGTGTGAATTATCGTCAACGTCCTAAAAAGAATATTACTAACAATAATAATGTTTTCATGTAAATTACGAGTAGGTTTATACTTTCCGTTATTAGGAATTCTATGGCTATCACCTTGAAGAATACCGGAATTAGTAAGTTAATTCAATAAGATAAAGTAACATTGTTAGGCTGTGAATGTATGATATTGAAAAGTTCAATCGAACTGTCTGTTCAGAAATTGTAAATAGTATATTTTGGAGATCTCAAGACAACGGAGAGTACAAAATTTGTCCCACTTGCAGCTTACAAATGGAAGATGAAGAGACTATTGTGAACATTAATACTGGATCGACGAATTTACGGTTGAAAACGTAACTATTCACTTTACGGGAATTCCAGTTCATTCAGACATACAGGTGCGAACGATTAAGGAAGACTTATATTAAGGTATTTCCTTTCAATGATGACTTCTAACCTTTTGAGTAAAAGTGGTTGCTGTACAAAATAACATGCGTCTCGTTCTTTCACGAATTCAGAAATACACAGAGGCTTATTGGAGCGCGATTTAGTGGACTTTCAGTTTACATAATCATGCTGAATATTGTCATTTGTTATTGCAGCTACAGCATTGTAGACTAATCTTTGAAGGTACCTTAAATCATGATCTACTTTTTGTGTATAATATCCTTCACATTCTGGTCTACAAAACCAAGAATAATGACCGAGAGTATTCTTTGCGCTGACCACGTTTCACCTCGTAGCTTGCAGCTCTTTGCTCGATAGACCAAGACCTATGAGGGCGATAGCGCCAAGGTTGTTTTCTTTTTTGACCTCCATGGTCCCAGGGACAAAGGTACAAGAGCTTAAAATGAGAGGTTCGTATTTATTGACTTACACAGAGGCTTAACAGTGTGATGATGTGTACTATAGTGAAGGAATCATATATATTGGAGTTTGTGCACAGGAATGCCGCATCCAATCTCCGGCAAAGTTTCAGCTACGAATTGCAAATATTTGTCCTATCAAATGTACGATACCGAGGATACAAAAGAACTCATAACTTTGTCCTCGATGGTTTCTTCTTAATAGTTCAGAGACACTCCGGCTTCAGTATGAGTGCTGAAGAAATGGATAATTCCATCCCGATTAAATTAAAATTTGCCATGTTGACTCTGACGCTTGCTGGATACTTCCACAACATACCCAGGATTTCTTCTTTACGTGAAAAGGACGCCCTCTCTTCTGAAGCACAAGGTATAATTGCAGGCAACATCGAAATCTTTGAAATACTCTGAGAAAAATCTAGTTGCATAGATGTGTCTGATTAGGAAACGTTCCCAGTGAAGTCATATTTATCTTTTCACTATCACATTTTCCTTAACTACAAATAAGCATTTTGGCAATGAATTCTTAATTCGAGAAGATACCATTTCAGGTGGTCACAGTAGCTTTTGCACTAGTGTCTTTCTGAACAAGCCTATACTGGGTTTAACTCTCTAGGTCAGGCATAATACACACCATTTGGTGAAATCATGAAATGAGGTTTGATAAATCATTTTCTTCAACACCGCTAATATTAGTAAAACAGTTCACAAAGATAATCTTCTCAGAACGATGTCTTGATAATAAATTTAATAAAGTTTCGATTTCGTCAAGCATAAGGGTCAACCAATTGAAAACGATCCATCAAACGGTGATTGTTACAACATTAATTCCTGGGAAATCTCAGATACTTGTCCAATGTGACAGCAGTCAGTCTACGTTTATAATGAAGAAGGTTGTAGGGTTGCTCCTGGGATCTTCTTCCACCGGTAGTACAATCTTCATAACAGCAACTGACTGAAATTTATACTCACCCAAAGCTCGTTTTAGTTTACAAAATACTGGAATCATAATCTGGGGCGTATTAAGACTCACTTGCATTATTACATAGTGTCCTGCATAATCCTAATCTTATACAATTAGTAGCTACAAGGGCTGAGACTTACATGCAAACACATATTAGTTATTGTAAAGTCCCGTCACTGAATTGTAATGCCATTGTGAATAATTTATCCACTATATTTCAAAATAATTGCGTCTTTAATTCATATTTAATTATATATAATTCAATTCCCATTTTAATACTATGTTCATAATTTACGATATTGGAAGTATAATTATTTGTTTCACTAGAATTAAAGTTTCCACTATGCATCCTCTGGGGGATGACGTTTTTGGAATAATAATAATAATAATAATAATAATAATAATAATAATAATAATAATAATAATAATAATAATAATAATAATAATAATAATAATATTTAGATAAACTAGAAATACTAGAAAGGCGAATCACGAGAAAAATATTAGGCCCACAAAACACAGCAGAAAGTTGGAAATTACGAAACAATAGAAAATATATCAGATGTAATGAGGAAAAGGAGACATATCTTTTGGACATTTATATCGAATGCAAGATAGTAGATTAACCAGTAAGATTTTCAGATATTTGTGGGGTAAGAAATCAACGACAAGCTGGGTCAATGAAGTAAGAAAGTATTTAGAAAAAAACAATATAACAACAGAAGAAATAAATAATAGAGAAGGCTTTCGGGAAAAAGTATTGAAAATAGAAGGATTCCAAGGTAGGAAAGTAAAAAAGACTGGTTCAAAGTGGTCTGAAGACAGAAAGAAGAAACATAGTGAACAGATGAAAGCGTACTGGAAGAAAAGGAAAGAACAAAGAAGGAGGAATTGAAATTGGCACGTGGTCCTCTGGTGGCCCATTCGAAAGAATAATAATAATAATAATAATAATAATAATAATAATAATAATAATAATAATCATAATCATAATCAGTAGGAAAAAGAAGAATTATTTTCATCTGTCACAATAGAAGGAATGTGATTTATTCTAACCCTGGAGATTTAGAATATTTACAGGTCATTCACTCGTAAACATTCACAGCAGCCCTATTTCACTTCTTATAAGAGTATATTCGTGGTTTATATATTTATGTTCTTTTGAGAAGTAAAAATGTCACCAGATCATAAGCCATCATCTGTATAATTAAAACGTATGGCAAAGTAATTTGCAAAGCCTTCCAGACAACAACTCCCAGGTTTCAGCATAGAGTGACAGGAAAACAACAGCCGAGAAATAAGACAAGTGAAGGAAACAGCTATTTCTATTAGATGTGAAATGTAGGAGAAAATTGAACGTCAAGCTGTTACCGCTGCGGACACACCATTGCACAAGCTGAAGAAACTGTGCTTCCAAAAGTTCCTAAAATTACTCGGCGCAAAATGTATCCAATCCATCAAACAAGAGGAAGGAAAAATTATGCATCATTTATATATGAAGAAACTCGGTATCGTCCTCTCCTTATATTCTTTCCAACTGGACATAGTATACAAAAGTGGACGAGTGAACTGACTGCATTTCACACTTGTCAGGAGGTACCCACTGCTTTCTATTCAATATTACACAAGAAACAATCATTCTTCATCGGCACTCACTGTGAATAAAGCCCAGTTTCACGGTCGGATGCCCCTGTTTCTGTTGTGGTTTGTAGTGTGATCTGTAGGGTTCAGTAGTTTATGACATATAGAAGGTCAAAATATGCAAACATGTATGCCATAAAATTGTCTAAATATGATCTAAAAAGGCAAAATAGGACATAAATATTTTGGGGATAGGTAGTGAGTATTAGAGTATTACTAACGTTAAACGTGAAAAATGCGATTAGCTATAATACAGCTGAAAAACTTAAGCATTCAAACTGACAGAGCTTCAGTAGGTGCATTAAAACTTGATACACTCATTCAGTATCAACCTGAGGTGCAGTTCTCTCAGTTTTCCTAACCAAGAACAAAAAAGAAATACCAAAGTGTTTTAACATGCTTCTTTGTATCTGTCGGCATACGTTCGTATAGCATGTCCTTGTTTTCGGAATCATATATTTTAAACCTGCTACCTCTCTCTTTCGAGAGAAGAAAGTAACTGCATCTACTACAGTTATTTGAAATACTCTGTTATCCTTTGCTTGACACACGACGCAGATAACATGTACCTACTTTGTTGAAAACGGCGCCTCATTTTAAACACAGGTGCTCAAAATATGATCTTATATCACTAAAATTATCAAAATATGACCAAATCAATAAAAATGGCCGAAATATGAATTTATATCTAACATAAAATTTCTTTAAACGGGGTCAGGGACCAAACGTTTATAGTTTTTTGTTTTTCTGATTTCGGGTAAAATGAACGCAGGAAAGACATATGACTTTTCCTTAACATCATAAGCTTAGTGATGTTTTGTATGCAAATTAAGACGTGTATTAAGGTGATCAAAAACACACAGCTGCCGAGCAAGAGGAATAACCAAACGCGGTTAAAATCCCCGGTTCAGCCGAAAATCAAAACCGGGGTACTCTGAAACGAAGACCATTACTCTTTCCAGACGATGAAGCTCTGTAGACCGAAGATAATCTGATGAGGTTATCCGGTGATAAAACTACAGGCAATTAAGGAAGGTGATTGGAAACGTGCCGTTTGATTAAGGAGAAGTGGGCTAAAATGTCACTTTCGGTCATGTTATTGATTTCCTGTGGTTCATGTTCAATCCCAGATAATTAAGTAGATTCCACCCATTTTTTCACTAGCACTGTAATTTAATGATAATACCAGCCCTTTGATTTGGAACCGAAAATCTCTGCACGCGCATTTCTAACGTATTCAGGGTTACCCATGCTATGAACCTAAACAAATCCTGGTCAGAACGTGCAAAATTTGTACTCTGAGCTGGTTGGGTAGACATTACATTCCATACCATTTATGGATTTCCTGTTGGGTTAATATCGTTCGAAGTGCTGGAGCATAGTATTGTTACAGTATACCGCTCTGTCTATAATTAAACTGAATAGTATATTCTTATAACTTATACCTCCATAACTCTATGAAACTCCCATTCCCAAAACGAGCTTCATTAACCACTAATTGGACTTCATTTCAACGAGAATTTCCACTGTTTTTTGTTCTCATAATTTCGCAATTTCGCCTATCACAATGGATTTCCAGAATTGGTTGCCTATGTGGTGTGGAACATTTCGTTGCATTTAGGTGACATCGTAAAATATTTAGTAATAATTTTGTGTATTTGAGAATATTTCCTCATTATTAATAAACGGCCAGCCTTTCACACAGTTCCAAATTTTCATAAAGTAGTTTATATTTTTTATTGTCTTATTTTTGTGTAATTGAAATAAATGTTCCTTCTTTTCTTACGCTTTGTAAATCAAAATTCCATCAACTCCCTCAGTTCAATTCATGTTATATAGGAGTAAAAGTATATAACCTTTGTAAGATGGGCGTGGGTGGAACATAATAGTATGATTGGATAATGTATGTATCATATTCAGTGATTGAGATTAGGAGTTGCTTTTATCTGCGGTGTGTTTTAGTTTTATTACTATATCATTTATTAATTATAGAACAAAAACTATTTTAGAACTTACTCCATGTTCTCCTAATCAACAACTTACTTTTCTGGCGTCTCCACGGCAACCCAACAAATACACTCTCATCTAATCTATTTTACTTTTAGTTTGATCGTCTTTTCTTTTTTGCTTAATTTCCGTGTCACCACAGAGCCAATGTAGTTTAATGATTTTAGGCCTTATCCTCTTTCCTAGATTCAATTGTTGGTAATTTTAATTATACGTTGGCCCTTTCAGATCATATGTTATAACCTGATGTTTCCTCTCACCATTATCGTTACTCTTCATTTTGGCTGAGTGTTGTAAACCGGAAGAGCCAACCAGGACTTTGGCATACCTCAATATTATTTTCCCACGGGTCCCTGTGCGAATGAAGAAATCCGCGAGGTATCATCCTGTCGGCATAGTCACATAGTTAGTTTTAGTTTTATCGAAAGGGGAATTCTCTGATTCATGGTTTGAAATGAAGGCCAATGAAACCCACGCTGACTAATTGTCTGTGATGTGGGAGAGAGTTCGCAGTACCATTCTGCGTGTTTGCGTCAGCTTTCACGGAAGCTGGAGGTCGAGGAATGTATGGTATTTACTAAACCGCATGTATCTAAATCTCCATCTAAAAGATCATGAACCCAGGACCCCTACTCACACACTGACGTAATATAATCACCATTGTTCAAGCTCATGTGATGACAGTAAAAAGTACAGAAATATCTGCACATACCGGAACACTACACACTATTTAATATTATCCAGAGTTCTTGTCCAAGATGTTACAAACCCTTTACTTGAAGTAAGAACAACCTCATTCCCGTTACTTGATATGTATAGTCAGTACAGGCTCAGGTGTGAGAAGTACATAGCCTTCCATTTCTTTTCAATATGAAGTTAATACGGGGAATACCTCTTGTGAATGCATGGATTTGAGGTGGTATATGGACAATATTTAGTACGAAACGCAACCCTTATGGGTACCGCTTCACTCTTCTTGTATTCCCCGTATTAACTTCTTGTTGGAAAGGAACCGAAGGCTGTGAATTTCTCACACCTGAGCTTGTATTGACCAGAAATATGAGCTAACGGAAATGAGATTGTCCTTATTTCAAGTAAAGGGCTGGTTAACATCTTGGAGAAGAAGCGGCGAATATTGGAACTAACAAAATATAAATTTATGGCGGTATATACTGTATTACTGGAGTTATTAAGCCTAGAATAATTCATACAGTTGTTCTTGCACTTGTTAAAGGATTATCCTATCACTTTCGACGAGGAAATGTGGGAAGACACACTAGAATACTCTATGTCTATAGGTTAGCTGTGGGTAGCGTTGTTACTCGAAACTCGGGTCTCCAAACGTGCAAGTTCCCACCCAAACACACAGTGTAACTTCGCTACCCAGTTACAAGAGAATTTTAAGACGAAGACAATCAGAGGTGACAACTAACTTCATCTCTGTATAAGCTATTGTGGTCCAATGGGACGTTAGGAGAAACTGAAGATGATTACAAGGAACAATAAGGGAATTCTCCTTGAGATACATGGGGTAGTTTAGTAAATTAAAATATCGTTGGTTTTTGTTATTATATTATTTTCTATTATTTTTGACATACCCCAGAGTCTCTCAAATATTGTTAATAAAATGGTAATTTGTGATACTACAAGCAATTTTTTAATCGCCAGCATTAGGCCAACAGTGATAATAATCTAATCATGGAAGTCCATTAAGAAGTGAAATGAAGCCAACGAGCCCACCTGAGTCCCTTGTACCTGAAATTGTATTTTTCCTATCACTGGTATATTGTAATAAGATGTTCTTCTCATGAAATATTCATTTCATCATAAATAATAAATACAAGAACCTCAGTCTCACTAGACTTCAGATTAAGAACGTTCTCACGCAGGAAACAAAATAGTGGGGCCATCGGATACTCATTTTAGTTTTTCGTAAGCCCACTCCCGATTCCCTGCCCGTCCTAGTAGCATACTTTCTTATCCCAGTGTCATCGAAAATCCTATTCAAGTAGCTACCACATATCCTCCATTTTCAAAAAGTTCCATGAGCGCGTTTAGTTCCACATCATTTAAATAATTAAAATCTAAGTCTAAACAACGTCATCTTGGTCTCCCTTTTCCTCTCTTACCCTCCACGAACGAGTCCATTATTCTCCTCCCGTCTCACATGAATCACCACCCTACACGCATAGCTTCTTCAGTGGAGTTTATCTCTAACTTAATCTTTATTTCCTTATTCCGAGTACCCTCCTGTCATTTTTCCCTATATGTTTATACCAACAATCATTCTTCTTACGTTCATGCCTATTACTTCTAACATATGAATAAGATATCACGATCCCACCCAGCGTCCACAGCTGGTAATTTCATGATTGAAAAATCCACAGTTCAAACCCTTCAGGCAAGCAACACAATGTTGAAAACATCCTAGGGATATGAGCTACGACTTTTAGGTAAATAAAATATGATAAAATATGAGAATATATTCTTTATTTATTTCTAAAAATTACAATATTTTTCTTAATCATCGTTATCTGGTCGATCAGATTAGCAGTTTGCTTTTTTCTACCATCACGAGCGCTAATGTGAGTCAATGCATTGTTTCGCTTAAGCCCTTATAACTAGATTCGGTGTGGACATTTTTCAACATTTGAACCAATAAAACGAATAAAGAAACTGCATTTAGGCCGGAAGTGATTTTTCGATTTTTTTAAAGGTTTGATGGAACTATCTAAGACACAATTTGCAACCTTTCCGGGAACTTTCAACTTTCGGCACAATTGAAGAAATTGCTTAACTTTATGTTTTTCGTAGTAAGGAGACCCCTACTTTGTCTAGTAAGAAATGTTTTCAACATAAACAAGCCTGAATAGCTTGAATAAGTAAATAATAAAAAATTAAATTATTGTTCCCTTCTCAGATGTCTTGAAATGTATTAATAATAAGAAGAATGATAAACGATGATGGAGTCTGTATTATTATTATTTTACACTTGAGGCCGAGTTGAGGCAAAACATATCTGTGAATGTAAACAGGTTTTTGTGGATTATTTTCACATTGCCTTTCTACGTTGGACAGCGTGTCTATAAATGAATGTAACTATATAGATCGTGTAATTTTTCGGTCAGCAAATGAAAGGTATCTCAGCATGTGCTGTGGTCGCGTCATTTCGCTAGTGTAAATGTGGGAACGGCACATATTCTTCCTTGGTTAACGCCAACGCCCACAGAGGCCACCTGTCAAAGCATGATGACAGCGAATAATAGCTCAAGTGACGCACTGGAGAAAGCATCTCCGCCAACGTTTGTGCGTGTGCGACAGCAATATTTCACCTGACCTGAGGGACAAGCTTTGGTGAAGGACTTTTAACTTTCAAGGCGTGTCCCTGGGAAGAATTGTAAGCAAACTGACTAAAGGAGAATTAGTTCTCACTCAGTGACGTGACAGTGACGGAGTTACGAAGAGCATTGCTAAAAGCCAGAGAATATCATATGTTTTCCAGAGAAATAAAATCTCTGGTGTAAACAGCTAGCCTTGAAACCATCGGTCTATTTCTTGTCCACCTAAAAATGAGAATATAAAGACACTCATGACCATTTTGTAAATATTAGAACGTTTCCATAACAATTTAAGTACGGATCATCTGAACCACCGAAATGTGATGATATTCAAGAAAGCCGACCTCTGCAGTGTATACTATTGGCTATACGCCCCACTCGAACTACTACTACTACTACTACTACTACTACTACTACTACTACTACTACTACGCGTTTCGGTGACACAAAAGTGCCAGAATTTTGTCCCACGTTCTTTTGCATATCAGTAAACCTACCGGCATGAGCTTGGCGTATTTTAACACCTTCAAATACCACTGAACTGAGCTAGAATCGAACCCAACAACTTGGGCTCAGTTGGCCAGCGTTCTACCCCTCAGTGGTGTAACTGATTAACTGTTGCCCTTCTTCGGGATCGAATCCACTATCTGGGAAACAAAAGTATAGCAACTAACCGACTGTCACCGATGACAGTTTTGTACTGTCAACCAAACATTTATTTTGTTATATACAGCGCGAGTTGGCCATGCGGTTAGGGGCGCGCAGCTTTGAGCTTGGATCCGGGAGATAGTGGGTTTGAACTCCACTGACGATAGCCCTGAAGATGGTTTTCCGTGGTTGCCAATTTTTACACCAGGCAAATGCTGGGGCTGTTCCTTAATTAAGACCTCGGCCGCTTCCTTCCCACTCACTTGCCGTTCCTATCCCATCGTCGCCATAATACCTATCTGTGTCGGTGCGACGTAAAGCAAATAATAATAATAATAATACATTCTATTATATGCCCTACTATCATCATTCATCTAATAGTACAGTTAGATAGGCGCTTGCTCCTAGCGCAGTTCATTGGCATGTTTCAGTGCTTAAATGAGAGGGATCCTAGCACATTAAAGAATCACCTTTTCGGGACAAACGTCGAGGTTTCCGAGCAGATCTTAAACACATAAATATAAGTTATTATTATTATCTTTGTACATACCATGAAAGCCCTTGCAGGAGTGGAATGTAAAGGCTTCCACTATCGATAACTTAGGCATTAAGTGGAATAGAATGGTTAGTTTTATGCCAGGCCACCTTTGTCTCCAGTAATTAATCTGGTACTCATTTTTGGTGTAGGCTGAGTGAACCTCAGGGCCATGTGCTTCTCCTAAAGTGGAAATTTAATTAGTCAAAGATTACAACTTCCTGACGAGGAATCAAACCACGCCCTTTCGGATCAACCAAACACACCTGTACGACATCGGCTAGTCATCCATTATTATTATATTTATTATTATTATTATTATTATTATTATTATTATTATTATTATTATTATTATTATTATTATTATTGTTATACCGTATGTTAAGTTCATATGTTTTTTCTATAAATTACTGTTATGTTATATGAATTTCATGTAGAGTAGTTAATAATGAGTCCGCTTCTGTGGTGTAGTGGTTAGTGTGATTAGCTGCCAACCCCAGAGGCCCGGGTTCGATTCCCGGCTCTGCCACGAAATTTGAAAAGTGGTACGAGGGCTGAAACGGGGTCCCCTCAGCCTCGGAAGGTCAACAGAGTAGAGGTGGGTTGGATACCCTCCTCAGCCATCCTCAAAGTAGTTTTTCTTTCGTTTCTCACTTCTCCTCCATGCAAATGCCGGGATGATACCTAACTCAAGGTCACGGCCGCTCCCTTCCCTCCCAACCCCTCCACAAGGCCACTGTTCAGCATAGCAGGCGAGGCCGCCTGGGCGAGGTACTGGTCATCCTCCCAAGTTGTCTCTCCCGACCCAAAGTCTCACACTCCCTCCCTGAGTCCGAGGGATAAGCCAACCCTGGAGGGTAAACAAATTAAGAATGAAAGTAGTTAATATTGCATCAATTATGCTCATTTTTGACTTAGGATGTAGATCTTTTAGTGGTATTCTATATTAAGTTATATTATTAGACTATATAGTAAGTTTGAACATTTATAATGTATTATGTATGAAGCAGCATAATGAGGTTAAGTGTAAGAGAGGGCCAAGAGCCCTAACTTCATAATAAATAAATAAATAAATAAATAAATAAATAAATAAATAAATAAATAAATAAATAAATAAATAAATAAATAAATACAAATAAGTAAATAAATAAATGAATAATAAAAATATTACCAGGTATTCCACAGCTTAGATAATATTTTATTCTGTCTAAATATTGGACTGGTTCCATATGTATGTTTAGACCTCAGCCCGAAGGCTGGTTGGATCTTCAACAGCTCCGCCAAAAGCTATCATAGATGGCCTAGGCATCACTGAAGAGGCGTACTAGGGAAATGAGGAGTGAGGTAGTTTCCCGTTGCTTTCCTCACCGAGCCAGAAGTTGCTATTACATATCAGTCTGCCAAGTCTACTGAAATGCGTGCACCAACCGACCCTATGAGCAATATTTTCACACCATTCATAGCAGGGACTGGCTGGAGAAGGAATGGCATTACTAGCATCACTCATACCTCAGTCACTTTCATTTTGTCAAAGCCAAGGATAAAGCTGAGACAGATCAATGAAAGTAACAAGATTGCTCTAGCCCATACCAGAAGACATAATGCACTGTAAACACTAGGTCCCGCCAGCAAAGGCATTGGTTCCATATGATGCCAGTGTAACTACAGTGACGTAATCCACTTTGACGTTCATTAGCACATATGTTTACTTTCATGTATCTATTGAACTGTATAAAGATTCATGGTGTATCAGGTAATGCAGACATCCATTAAATAATAGTTGTATTAAACCAATTCACTACCTGAGACGTGCTCATTACGTCATGGCTCATGCATACGTTTACCTTTAATGGACTACATGTAACTTCAGTTACGGTAAAAGCTGTATATTATGCAATAAATCGTAGCATCAAGCAAAAAAGTGTCAAATAGATTCTAGAGTTTTAATTGCTGTTGAGTAACATCCACAAGCGCACCTGTAAAGTTTATAAATACTACGTAGTGGCCGGCAGAACCATAATATGAAAGTTGTACTCCTTTGCTGTTAGATTAGGCGAGGTTTTCAGCTCGTGTAAAGGTTAAGAGATAGCAATTCATTAAGAACATATCCCTGTCTAATTACGAGTATCCAAAGCAGTGTTCTTCAATCATTTATAAGGAAACAGAATAGTGGAATGCAAGAAAATACATGTAACATATTGATGTTTACCCTAACGAATTTCTTCTTAATGAAATTGAGAAGGGGTTAGAATCTTTGAACAACAGATGTGTTCTCTTCTAACAGCACACAACTGAAAATCGTACCATCGTTTTCATGCGTGGGAATCACGCTTCAAACTACATGCTCAAGCTTCACACTCCAAATTGACGCAAGTGTAATAGACTGATATAACTTGAAAGCATTATTCTTTAACCCATGGGTAAATAATACAAGTATCGAGCTCGAATTATTATTATTGTTATTTTTATTATTACTATTATTATTATTATGACTTGTGAGGTATGGCTAAGTGTTTACATCCATTTAGTATTAGTATGATTATTTACATATATACGGACGATACGAACGTATTATTTGTGAGGTTATGTCATGAAACATGTGCTGATTATGTATATTTATATGAGTTTAGTTAATATAAGAACCTGTAATTAATAGTATATAATTTATTATTACCTGTATATATGATGTATAATCCACAGTAACATTATGCAACGCACTATAATGTCCAGAATAACACTAGGTACGGCAAGAACTATGTAGAACCTTCCTTACAATTGTAACTGTGTAGTAGGCACTCAAGAATTTACGAGAAAAGGGGTTGGGTAACATCCTTCTAGAATCCTGGCCAGGCAACGTATATAAACAGTCTCAATGGTGGAGTGGAGTTGTTGTTTAACAGGAGCTGTTCTTGTGAGCTCGTGTTGTGTTTATGTCGACATGCTAGTAGCAGTCAACTGTTTAAGTTGGCAGTCGTAGTCTCTTGTGATGTTTTCGCAGTAGTCTTTTGCTTGTGACGGCAGTTGATCAGGTTATGTGTTAATGTGTTAGCTGTAAATGTTGTGAATAAAATCCGTGTACGCAAGTGACAGCATTTTGTGTGCGTCTTTGTGGATACAGCAAAATGCAAGATAAAACTGCAGCAGCAACCAAAGCAAGGTATGAACTACCAAAGCTGCGGCATCTATCAACAGATACCACAATGTCTCCAATTAAACTTAAAATTGCACCAGTAGTAACGTACGGATCAAGTTAATATGGCGAAAATTGACTGATACAAACTTGAGAAGACTGGAAAACTAATTCTTCTTTTTTCAAAATATACAGAAAACCGATTCACATATGCAATGGTTAATGAATAATTCTTCTTCGAAGACATTGAGCCTATACTTAGATTCCCGGATACTGTTGCATCGATTGTGGTACTAGAAGAAAGACGACAAAAACCATAACAAATACCAGCAGAGTTCTTCAAGACGGAAGTAGCAAAGACTAGTGCCTGGAGAGGGCCTAACTACAAATTACCCCACATGAAAAATGAAATGTCGTATGGCTTTTAGTGCCGGGATATCCCAGGAAGGGTTCGGCTCGCCAGGTGCAGGTCTTTCTATTTGACACCCGTAGGTGACCTGCGCGTCGTGATGAGGATGAAATGATGATGAAGACAACACATACACCCAGCCCCCCTGCCATTGGAATTAACCAATTAAGGTTAAAATCCCCGGCCCGGCCGGGAATCGAACCCGGGACCCTCTGAACCGAAGGCCAGTACGCTGACCGTTCAGCCAACGAGTCGGACATTACCCCACATATACAAACGCTTTGGCATCCATGGGTTCCATGGAAAGATATGTCTGACGGACGGATTTCACACCACAAGTGATGACTGTGTCTGCCGACTTTGTGACATGCCCTGTTCTCATTAACACTTAATGACCTATTCCAACAGAACACAATCTCCCAGTGCATTTGCTAAAGACTGTTGAAAGAATTGTGAATGATGTACACTATCCGCTATGTATCTATGGATATTACATTAAGTACGGTATGTAATATTTGTGTTGATTTGAAATTGTATTATATATGTACATTGCGCTTAATAAATATTAAAATGAAATTTCTTCCTAATTGATTGTTGCAGTTGAACAGAAATTGTCCAGTAATCTGTGCTGTTGTGGGTTTTACGTTGCCCCAGGTGGTAAAGGTGTCGTCCGTTCACCAGGACGCCTTCACACTTCGGATCTGGCAAAGTCTATATACCGTATTAAATTAGCGGCTTGTGCAGCACATGATGCGAGGTACCTGGGTAAAATGCAATATGTCTTTGTGATCCAGATGTTGCCGTTCAAACAACCTGGGCTCAGTTTCTGTCAAATGAGTTTCTATAGGATCGGACGCGTCTACAGCGACATACCCCAGCATAGATGACAGTATACTGAATTGTACATTGAAGTGTATATAGTGAAGTTAATCCTCTAAGTCAACACTCCGACTCTTTTACTGAATGATCAGCATTGGCATCTGTACAGAGGGTCCCGGGTTCGATTCCCGGCCGGGTCGGGGATTTTAATCGCCTGTGATTAGCACTTCTGGCTCGGGGAATGGGAGTTTGTGTTTGCCCCAACACTCTCCTCTTTATATTTAGACAGCACGCTACACTACCAACCACTACAAGCACACGCAATAGTGATTACATTCCTCCACATAGAGTTTGCGTCAGGAAGGGCATCCGGCCATAAAACGGGGCCAGATCCATATGTGCGTGACAGTTCGCACCCGCGACCCGACAAGGTGTGTAAAAAGCGGTAGAAGAAGAAGAATTATGTAGGTCAATAACAACAAGGCAGTGTGCTAACATGCAGCTTCTTGAGCCCGACAATTATTCCGCTATAATCAAGTACATTGAAGAGCACGGAATGTTGCCGATATATCTAGTTTCCACAGAGGCGTAGCCAAGTGTGGATTGCTGGATGTTACACACCCCCCCCCCCATGGATGGTTTACAAAAGGAAAGAAAACGGAAACTGACGAAGTGAACATCGGAAGTTGGATTTTAGATTGTAATCTGAACATACCATTCGCCGTGTTCAACATTTTCTCGTTCTGTATTTTAATGTAAAATTTTTTAGTGTGCTGCACCTTCGTTATGTTATATCATCATTTTGCTAATATAACCCCCCCCCCCCCCATCGGTCGATCCTGGCTACGCTACTGATTTCCCTATAGTGTTGGAAGAACTTCCTCAGCATTTGTCGGCCATGACAGTCCCTTCATTAGCGAGTCTCTCATTACTTTGAAGTATGTTCCGACACATAAACACTAACCTATGAGCAAAGGTCAGCTCTAGGTAAGAAGTAAAAGGGGGAGAGTAAAGAAAAGGTCAACCCCAGTGTCTGAAACATATTACATTGTAAAAGCTTGTGGCACATTATCCTGAAGGCGTGAAGAGACCTTACCCCTCCTCTGCATATTCTGACTTGAGATTTAATTTTAACTTTAACTGTGGGTGTAGTTTATATACCTTGTTCCGCTATACTTGTATTCATTTCGTGGAACATTGCTTTTGTCCGGTCTCGAAATCCAAGAATAATGGCCGAGATGGCTCGTCGCTTTGATTGTATCTCACCTCGTAATCTGCAGGCCTTTTGACTGAGCAGCGGTCGCTTGGTAGGCCAAGGCCTATAAGGGCTATAATGCCATGGGTTTCTTTTTACACTGCTCTAATACGTTATATTTCCGGCCCCGTGGTATAGGGGACAACGTGTCCGCCTGTCACCCGGTGGCCCCGCGGCTTCGATTCCCCGCCGGGTCAGAGGTTTTTAATTGTACACTGACTGACAGAGCAAATGCAACACCAAGAAGGAGTGGTCAAAACTTTATGCCAATTGCAGGGTAGACTGACGTCACTGAGGTATGCTCATGATGTGAAATGCGCCGCTGTGCTGCGCACGTAGCGAACGATAAATGGGACACGGCGTTGGCGAATGGCCCACTTCGTACCGTGATTTCTCAGCCAACAGTCATTGTAGAACGTGTTGTCGTGTGCCACAGGACACGTGTATAGCTAAGAATGCCAGGCCGCCGTCAACGGAGGCATTTCCAGCAGACAGACGACTTTACGAGGGGTATGGTGATCGGGCTGAGAAGGGCAGGTTGGTCGCTTCGTCAAATCGCAGCCGATACCCATAGGGATGTGTCCACGCTGCAACGCCTGTGGCGAAGATGGTTGGCGCAGGGACATGTGGCACGTGCGAGGGGTCCAGGCGCAGCCCGAGTGACGTCAGCACGCGAGGATCGGCGCATCCGCCGCCAAGCGGTGGCAGCCCCGCACGCCACGTCAACCGCCATTCTTCAGCATGTGCAAGACACCCTGGCTGTTCCAATATCGACCAGAACAATTTCCCGTCGCTTGGTTGAAGGAGGCCTGCACTCCCGGCGCCCGCTCAGAAGACTACCATTGACTCCACAGCATAGACGTGCACGCCTGGCATGGTGCCGGGCTAGAGCGACTTGGATGAGGGAATGGCGGAACGTCGTGTTCTCCGATGAGTCACGCTTCTGTTCTGTCAGTGATAGTCACCGCAGACGAGTGTGGCGTCGGCGTGGAGAACGGTCAAATCCGGCAGTAAGTGTGGAGCGCCCTACCGCTAGACAACGCGGCATCATGGTTTGGGGCGCTATTGCGTATGATTCCACGTCACCTCTAGTGCGTATTCAAGGCACGTTAAATGCCCACCGCTACGTGCAGCATGTGCTGCGGCCGGTGGCACTCCCGTACCTTCAGGGGCTGCCCAATGCTCTGTTTCAGCAGGATAATGCCGGCCCACACACTGCTCGCATCTCCCAACAGGCTCTACGAGGTGTACAGATGCTTCCGTGGCCAGCGTACTCTCCGGATGTCTCACCAATCGAACACGTGTGGGATCTCATTGGACGCCGTTTGCAAACTCTGTCCCAGCCTCGTACGGACGACCAACTGTGGCAAATGGTTGACAGAGAATGGAGAACCATCCCTCAGGACACCATCCGCACTCTTATTGACTCTGTACCTCGACGTGTTTCTGCGTGCATCGCCGCTCGCGGTGGTCCTACATCCTAGTTAGTCGATGCCGTGCGCATTGTGTAACCTGCATATCGGTTTGAAATAAACATCAATTATTCGTCCGTGCCGTCTCTGTTTTTTCCCCAACTTTCATCCCTTTCGAACCACTCCTTCTTGGTGTTGCATTTGCTCTGTCAGTCAGTGTAAATGATTAATATACCTGGCCTGGGGACTGGGTGTTTGTGTCGTCCTTAACTCTCCTTTCCTCACATTCAACAATTTACACTATCGTCATTTACATAATACACGCAGCTTCCTCACATATGGTGCAAGTAGGGGCAAAAGATCTTCATAGGTCGACGCCCCAAACAAATAGCATTTATAAATATATGTATATATTATATCCGTATTTACTGTCTTATAAAGTAACACAACTGTTCCAATTATACGTTTTAGGTTTATAGCTTAATATGAAGTTATACTCCGTATCCCAATGAAAAGCAGACACAAGGGTAAGTATTTCGCACTGCAGAGAACGAGTAGAAATATTTGCTCTCAGCTATTTCTAGAAAATCATTGGGCATATAATTAAATGAAAATATATGAAAAATTCTGAATCCTGATACATTTCCCAACCATTGGACCTTTTAGCTGTCTAAACCATATTTGACTCTGACACTTGTAGGAAAATCTGCAATCCCACAAAAATTACATTTTTTCCCAGGACTTTCAGGTTGTACGCTTCAAAGTTAGGTGTAGGCTATTCAGCCATTTTCTTGCAATTTTCATTACTGAAATACGGTTTATTTAATTATATAAATGAATTTCCGCACAGAAAGTCTACGAGCTTAGAAATTCGTCTACCATTTTCAGAATGACACGTGGGTATTTTTGTTAAACATCCTTCAATAGAAATCACCACCAGTTCAATTCTCCGAGGCAAATATCGCCCGAAATTGATTAAACCATGCAATCCTATTTAGTACAGAGATTACACAAAGTGGAATCTTTTTGATACCACTCTTTCAGAGATATTCGCGGACTATACGCAGATGACTATAATAATTACGTCCCACTAACTATTTTTAAGGTGTATGGAGACGCCAAAGTGCAGGAGTTTTGTCCCGCAAATGATCTTTAATCCACCGACAGGAGGCGAGTGTACAGTATTTGAGCAACTTCAAATACCACCGGACAGAGCCTAGTTCAAATCTGTGAACATAGGTTAGAAGGCCAGCACTCTACCATCTTAGCCACTCAATCCGGTGCCGATGGTTTCATTTGTGTACAGTTGTGTCTGCGTTTAGGAGAGTTATTCATATTACTCTGAGGTACGAAGGTGGATAAATCTTCTTTTTTTTTTTTTTTTTGCTAGGGGTTTTACGTCGCACCGACACAGATAGGTCTTATGGCGACGATGGGATAGGAAAGGCCTAGGAGTTGGAAGGAAGCGTCCGTGGCCTTAATTAAGGTACAGCCCCAGCATTTGCCTGGTGTGAAAATGGGAAACCACGGAAAACCATCTTCAGGGCTGCCGATAGTGGGATTCGAACCTACTATCTCCCGGATGCAAGCTCACAGCTGCGCGCCTCTACGCGCACGGCCAACTCGCCCGATGGATAAATCATTAGACAATAAGTTAGACATTATAACAAATCAAGTTTTCGGAGTATATGAAGTGTTATTTTTCCTTTAATATGTGTATATCGTCGCCATGAGACCTATCTGTGTCGGTGCGACGTAAAGCAAATATAACAATATGTGTATGCTTATACAAAAGTAAAACTATGATATCCTTTTCGTGTAATTTCAATTCGGCTGATCCCTTTTCCAGAAAAATGGCAAGATAGAAGATTACCACCACTTGTTTTAGAGTTTAGACTCTGCTAGGAAACGAAATGATTATGGAAAAACTGTGCCTTCCACATCAACAGTATCTCTCTTTCAAATCTATATAATGTTCTTAAAACATTAAAACATTAATCTGTGAATTCACTGTAAATTGAAAATCTTTTGGAAAGAACACTGGAAGGCGAAGAACAAGATACAGTAAGTATTTATAGAACTTTCTGTTCAACGTTGGCTCGCCTTTAGAAGTCAAATATAGATGTCTTGCTCGTTTAAGCCGATCACCAGAGTCAGAGTTGAAAATTAGTGACTCAAGGTGTTGCCTAACGTTTACAAACATGCAAGGACAGAGAGATCTGGTCAATAATAGCTTTAGGCTTTTATAAGATGTGGGTGGGTTATCCGTCAGGAAGCCAAAACATTTAACTTCCCTGAGGTTCACTCAGCCTACATCAAAAATGAGTACCAGGTTAATTCCTGGGGACAAAGGCGATTGGGCGTAGAACTAACTACTCTACCCTACCAAGTACCGAGGTTACGGATAGTGAAAGCCTTTAACTTCTACCCCTCCAAGGGCCTTCATTGCCAATAGGGAGATCACCTTGCTTTTGCTTTTCCTTTAAATAAGATTTATGGTGCTCTTTAAAATTACTTCTGCTACTTTATTTGGGAAGTTTCTACGTCATACAGACTGCTTGATACACAGGAATTCTGGCTGATGCATTTCCCTTCACTCTGTTTTAGGATAGCCTTGATTGTAAAATGAATAGTTTTTAAATATTAAATAAGGTAAACATCTTTATTATCATAACGAAATATTAAAATCAAATTGGTTGTACACACATCAAGAAAGTTTCCACTGAAGCATATCACGGACTTCTCAGATTTATGGACTGCGAAAATTCTGAAGCCTCTAATACTTTTAGCTCGAAAAAGTATTGGGCTCATGTGTAGTAGTATCGTTCGACACCGATACCTCCTGAGTATCAAGGATATCATACATATGTCATCATTGTAGACCGTTATGCATTTCAGCGTTCAGTCTGCAAGCCTCTGTGAATTTACTAAACGTAGCCAAAATCCTCTACTTGCAACTAGTGCT
This sequence comes from Anabrus simplex, assembly GCF_040414725.1. Taxonomy (NCBI): domain Eukaryota; kingdom Metazoa; phylum Arthropoda; class Insecta; order Orthoptera; family Tettigoniidae; genus Anabrus; species Anabrus simplex. The sequence goes on from NC_090266.1 coordinate 1,179,011,702, forward strand.
GTGGTCTCATTTAGTTCTATACCTCTTATCTTTAAATCGTTAGAGGTTGAGTCCAACCTCCAATTCTCTTACCATCCATAACAGAGTCCATTAGTCTCCCAGGTAACCTATCCTCCTCCATTCACCTCACATGACCCCATAACCGAAGTCGTTTTATTCCTACAGCTTCATCCATCGAGTTCATTCCTAACTTAGCCTTTATCTCCTCATTCCGAGTACTCTCTTGCTATTGTTCCCACCTCTTTTGTACCAGCAATCATTATCGCTGCTTTCATGTCTGTTTCTTCCAACTTATGAATAAGATATCCTGAGTCCACCCAGCTTTCACTCCCGTATCGAGAACAATAAATAAATATACAAATTAATTAATTAATTAATTAATTAATTAATTAATTAATTAATTAGTAATCTAAGAAGGCTTAGTTTCTGCCGATTGATCCAGGCGACCTATGCTCGAATTCCAGTAACTGCGGTATGTAGTATTTACGTAAATGTGTCACGTAGTGGTAAGAAGTGCTTCCGACCACAAACACAGAGGTAAATTTCAAAATTAAGGACGATTGTCTCGGCTACCTCAGCAAGCCCTGGGATGATTTGATAAGTTAATAGGCAAACGGGAGAAGGAAATAATTTAGAATATATTTTATAAAATTATTTATTAGTAGGCTATTTAGTAAACGCCGACTCCACGCTGTAGGGGTAGCGTGCCTGCCTCTTATCCGGAGGTCCCGGGTTCGATTCCCCGCCAGGTCAGGGATTTTTACCTGAATCTGAGGGCTTTTCCACCCAGCCTACGTGATTATAATTGAGGAGCTATCTGACGACGAGATAGCGGCCCCGGTCTGGAAAGCCAAGAATAACGGCTGAGAGTATCCTTCTTGCTGACCACACTACACCTCGTAATCTGTAGGCCTTCGGACTGGGCAGCGGTCGCTTGGTAGACCATGGTCCTTGGGGGCTGTTGCGCCATGGGGTTTGGTTTGGTTTATTTAGTAAACGTTCTGCCATGAATGAATGTATTAATGGACCAGTATATCTATCTATCGCCGCACTTGGGATGTGCTATACGGTTGTGACGTACGCGCTAACTGCCGTGGACAGTTATTGTCCCCAGAGCACTTTGCGATTCGTAACGAATCATTTAGGTCAAGATGAGATAACCAGCAGTGCGTTGCCTGGCGGCAAGCGGGCTTTACGCAAGCACACAGCAAGCCGCTGTAATTAATCAAATTCCATGGCAGCAATTTGATATTCATTAACCCTTCAAATGGATTTATGGCCCGGCGTGCTGAGGCCAGTTAGCAGAGAGAAGAGAAGATGAGAAGTGGTCCGCGTGTGACTACTTCCTCTTGTTTTGTAATTAGTAGGATTCTTTAATCGTGTCCAGCAGTGGGAGGTACATACAATTTGAGTGTATATCTGACAAATTAAGTGGAGGTGTGATTCCTCATAGACTATAGTTGATATCCATGTTTTCCTGATTTTCATAGGTTTGCATCATCCTAGTAAGTTTGAGATTTAAGTAAATGGAGGACCCTTCTGTTTACAAAATGTAAGGGAAATGAAACAATACGTTCATTCCTTTTTTTTTTTTTTTTGCTATTTGCTTTACGTCGCACCGACAAAGATAGTTCTAATGGCGACGATGGGACAGGAAACTCCTAGGAATTGGAAGGAAGCGGAAGTGGCATTATTAAGGTACAGCACCAGCATTTGCCTGGTGTGAAAATGGGAAACCACGGAAAACCATCTTCAGGGCTGTCGACAGTAGGATTCGAACCCACTATCTCCCGGATGCGAGCTCACAGACGCGCGCCCCAGAGCACACCTTTACCACCTCAGGCAGGACGCGCCTACATTGCATACAATACACAATAATCTCAAAACAAACTGAGAGAGGTTTAGACTAAAAACTAAATATATACTACCGAGCAAGTGGCTGTGTGGTTTGGGTCACGTAGCTATCAGCTTGAATTCGAAAGATAGCGGATTCGAACCCCACTGTTGGCAGCCCTGAAGATGGTTTTCCATAGCTTCCCACTTTCACACCAGGTGAATTCTGGGGCTTTACCGTAATTAAGGCCACGGTCTCTTCCTTCCAATTCCTAGCTCTTTACCCTCCCATCTTCACCATAAGATCTATCTGTGTCGGTACGGCGTAAACGAAATTGTAATTATTGTTTTTTCTTTGGTTCTGATTCTTTAGCAAGGGCAATTCGAAAAATGGCTTCAGAAAATAAATTTAAAATAAAAGAATTTACTCTTTCTAAATGCAAACAATGACGGAGATTGTCATGGAAGTGAGAAACCACATAGAAGGCTGAGAAATTGCATTGCGAAATAATAAATACAGTAATAATTTTAATGACGTACGGCTTCCGGACAGGTTTGCTTGCAGGTCGACGCCCATAGGCGACCTGTGAGTCTGTGTGAATGGGTCCCTGTCTAGAATGAAATCAAATGTTGAAAACGGCACACATATCCATACCTCGTGCTAGAGGAATTAGCGAATGAATCTAAAAAAAATATTAATATTAAAATCACCGACCCAGCCGGAAATAGACGGCAGGACCTCCTGGGACCAAAGGCCAGCATGCTAACCAGTTAGCCACGCAGCTGGAGGATTTAATAAATGATGATATCATACAGATGACAATCGTAGATCAACGGTAGAGATGTGACAAGTGACGATATTTTCGTTTGAACAATGGTGTATAGGCAACATAATGTGTGACTTCAAAGAAGTAATCTAATATTTCGTATCATAACACGTTTAAACTTCATGGTTATACCATTAACTCCAGTTACATAACCTGGCTGCATGCATTCCATGATCGATCACTACGTCCTATCCCACCACAATAAATACCTTCACTTAATGCTTGGGTTCAATAGCGTCAATGACCTACTCTAACTACTGGAACTCCGGGGATTCACACAATCCTGATATTATAAAAACGCTACAAAAGATTTTCATCTCTTTTACAACGTAATTTACTGAGCTATATAGTGGAGTGATGTCGGGAGGGCAAATGACTCAGTGTACATAAACATTTTGATTAGGAGAGATAGCTTTCTGATATAAAGCCAGTGTGATTGCATATAACACTCGAGCGGAAAAACTGCATTGCGAAAGATTTTCTGAAAAAGAGCTGTACAGGTCAGTAATAAATAACAAATTTTAAACTAAACCTTGAGCTTGAAACGAATGGTTGAATATTAATTCAAACAAACATCAAAACATTTAAGATAACAAGATGCTATGTGGCAATGTCAAACTCGCCAAGAACGATTTAATAGAGTACGGTTAATGTGGAGACGTTAAGATAATAGTCTACCAGATTTCAAGTGCATACACGCTGTTATATATCCAAAGGCACCGGGCGAGTTGGCCGTGCGGTTAGGGGCGCGCAGCTGTGAGCTTACATCCGGGAGATAGTGGGTTCGGGCCCCACTATCAGCAGCCCTAAAGATGGTTTTCCGTGGTTTCCCATTTTCACACCAGGCAAATGATGAAGCTGTACCTTATTTTAGGCCACGGACGCTTCCTTCCCACTCCTAGGTCTTTCCTATCCCATCGCCACCATAAGACGTTTCTGTGTCGGTGCGACGTAAAACAAATTGTTAAAAAAAAAAAAAAAAAGATCCCAAGGCCAACCTCAAGTGTAATGGTAGTGTGACTGCCTTTAGTCAGAGACCCATGGTTCGATACGAGGTTAGTGTTCTTTCCTCACTTGTTTAACGTCACATTGACAATTCGAAAGTTTTCGACGACGGAAGAATGGGAAAGGGCTAGGATTGGGAAGATAATAGCCGAGGCTTTAATTAAGGCACAGCCACAGCATATGCCTGGTGTGAAAATGGGAAACCACGAAAAACCATCTTTAGGGCTGCAGACGGTGGGATTCGAACCATGTATCACCCGAATACAAACTCACGACTGCGCGACCCTAACCGCACAGCCAACTTGATCGGTAACAGGCTAGTGTATGGATTTTATTTCTGTCTGATATGAGAGGCAGGGGGGGGGGAGGGGCGACCAAGACGGCCAAGCAATGCGATAGAGAATGCAGACACGCTGACCATGGAACACTGCAATATCTGCAGGCCGTCCTGGCTTGGCATTGCCTTTAATGCATTGTATGATCTACGGGATTGTTGTTCCTTTTACAAGGAAATTAAGCGTAAAAACTGCAAGCTCTTGAAATAAACTCATATAATTAACCAGAAGGAAAAAGAAGTAATACAAATTGAAAGACGAAGTCACTTTGAACATGTATGAATGTTCAATTTTCAGCCCAAAAGCTAGTTGGATACTCAACAGCTTCACCATTACCTACCATGGAAAGCCTAGGCGTCAATGGAAGGGAGTACTAGGTAAAAGAGGACTGAATTAGTTTCCCATTGCTTTTCTCACCGAGCCACATGACTCTGTTACATATCAGTCCGTGCAGCTCGCTGAAGTGCACTCACCTACTGATCATATGAACGACGTCTTCATGCCATTCATCACAAACACATATTAAACTCTCCCCATTTTACTGAAGACAACAAGGTAACCTACTGTTACAACTATATTTTGATTCGTAATCACTAGGGCTCGGAAGTTCAAACCTATATTTTGCAGAAAAAACATCCATAAAAAGGAGCAAAAGTAACCAAAATGATCTGAAAACTGGCAAAAATAATGTAAAAATGCGATCCAAATTAATTCATAATTTTAGCTTCAGTTACATATTTAATGAATGAAAATATTATTTGCTCGCATCCGGGAGATAGTGGTTTCGGGCCCCACTGTCAGCAGCCTTGAAGATGGTTTCTCGTGGTTTCCCATTTCCACACCAGGCAAATGCTGTGGCTATACCTTAATTAAGGCCACGGCCACTTCCTTCCCATTTCTAGGTCTTTCGTGTCCCATCGTCACCATAAGACGGTACGACGTAAAGCAAACAGAAAAAAATTATTCTTCTTCATCTGTTTACCCTCCATACATCTGTTTCCCTCGGACTCGGCAGAGGATCCCTCCTCTACTGACTCAAGTGTAGTGTCCTGGAGCGTGAGACATTGGGTCGGGATAAAACTGGGAAGGAGGACCAGTACCTCACTCAGGCGGCCTCACCTGCTATGCTGAACAGGGGCTTTGCGGGGGGATGGGAAGAGTGAAGGAATAGACAAGGAAGAGGGAAGGAAGCGGCCGTGGCCTCAAGTTAGGTACCATCCCGGCATTTTCCCGGAGGAGAAGTGGGAAACCACGGACAGCCACTTCCAGAGTGGCTGAGGTCGGAATCGAACCCACCTCTACTCAGTCGACTTCCCGAGGCTGTGTGGACCCCGTTCCAGCCCTCGTACCATTTTTCACATTTCGTGGCAGAGCCGGGGAGCGAACCCAGGCCTCCGGGGGTGGCAGCTAATCACACTAACCACTATACCACAGAGACGAACAGAAAATAATATTTAAAAATGCAAAACTGTGGTGATTTGCAATATACAGTGCAAAAGTGTAGGAGTGAGATACTTCTTCTTTCAGATATTATATATGTATTTTTAGATTAATATAATTTAAAAAAGAAGAATTCTGTGTGTCGTAAAAAGTACTTGCAGAATTTAGAATGAATTTTTTTTCAACTGGAATGAATTCAGCAATGGACATCCTGGGGAAAGAAATTGAAGTTAGTATAACTGGAATCATACGAGTATTTAGCTTAACCAGACTAGGGTTACAGAAATTGGAATTCGGAAACCTTACATCAGTTGGCTTTGCAGTACATCACAATAGTCATCTCCGGGTTCTTAGGTGTAAAGGATCCTCGGTTTTCAGACAGTATATTGCAAAACATCGAGAAACTTCTCTTCACATCAAAGGATGTTAAGGTTTCATACTTGAAGCAAGTGAGATCTTCACTTCAAAAACAATCACATCATAATTTTCTCCTTTCAATATTTCAAGCAATAGTTTTATTTTTTCATTTCATTTCATTTCATTTTTACTCTTACTAAAAAGAACCTTTAAGAGGTGAAGGGTGAACTAATGATGATTCGAACTGAGAATGAGCAGTACAAATGTAATAGAAAGAAGGTGAAGTAGCAAAAAAATGCCGTTAAACCTAAAAAAGTATAACAAAAGGAGCCAAAGGACAAAAAACGCCGAAAGAGGCAAAAAGGGACAAATAAAACCCACTATTTTCTGGCCTAATGTGTTCCAGAATGAACATATGTTATGTTGGGCCCCGTCTTCGGACACCCGAGAAATATAAAGGACGTTTCCTCAACTTCCGAGCCCTGGTAATAACAGATTCATTTCTGGTCGGCATAGTGTTTACAGCGTACTATGTCTTCTGGTATGGGCAAGGCCAACTTTCTTACCATCAGTCTCACTACTACTACTAAAATATTTTCATTCCTCCCCTGAAGGGGGAGGCGGGCCTCTTAGATGGTAACGCCGTATCTCAGGACGGAAGATTTGCTACGGTGAAGGAAATGCTCGCAGAAGGTGATAGGGATGGCGGCCGTGGCCTATACTAGGAACTGTCCCGGCATTCGCCTTAGTGCAGGAGAATGGAAAACCACGGACAACCATTCTCAGGACAGCCGACGGTTGGGGCCAGCCGTGAGGTCCAGCGCTGTACCGTCTTCCGAATGCAGAGGCGTAGAGCCACGGTGGAGCCGTGGCCACCCTTCTTCCGCTCGGTTGGCAGGTCACAGTGCAGAGCTGTTGGACCACGGACCAGCCGTGGCCACTTGAGGGCCGAGACCCACTCTACATCTACCGACCCCCATCAGTCTCACTTTCATCCTTAGCTTATTAACAATATGAATGTGACTGAAATATGAGTAACACCGGTAACACGCAGCCAGTCCTTCTGATGAATGGTGTGAAGGTGACACTTATAAAGTCAGTTGGTGTGCACATGGCTTAGCGGTGTTGGAGTGTAATAGCATCTTTTAGCTCATAGAGGAACGCAGCGTGAAACTCTGCCATTCGTTATTACTTTCCTAGTATATTGGGCTGAATGGTTGAGACGGTAGATCGCTGTCTTTCTGAATCCAATTTGAAGAATTTGATCCCAGCTCAGTCCGGTAGTATTTGAAGTTGCCCGAATATACCAGAATCGTGTAGGTAGCTTTAGTGCCCGGTATAAGACCAAAAGGGAAAATTTCTGGCACCTCAGCGTCTTCAGAAACATTTAAAAAAGTACATAGTGGGATGTAAATTCAATATTATTATTATTATTATTATTTTTTGCTTGTTGCTTTACGTCGCACCGACACAGGTAGGTCTTATGGCGACGATGGGACAGGAAAGGGCTAGGAGTGGGAAGGAAGTGGCCGTGGCCTTAATTAAGGTACATCCCCAGCATTTGCCTGGTGTGAAAATGGGAAACCACGGAAAACCATCTTCAGGGCTGCCGATAGTGGGGTTCGAACCTACTATCTCCCGATTATTATTATTATTATTATTATTATTATTATTATTATTATTATTATTATTATTATTATTATTATTGTACCGGAGGTACAACCACTCCGTACATTCAAAACGAGTGCCTTTTAGAAGCCCATCTGCAATACGAACAGTGAACTGTGTAGCTGAAGAAGTTTCGAACTTTATCTTCAGATATCTCTGCTGTTGACTTATGTGCCCCCTCTGGTGGGAAGATAGGCAATTAATCTTCGAAGAAATTTTTAGTTTCTAAGTTTACAAAACTGTAATATTTGTAAATTCTTTTCTGTGTTCTTAGGTCACTAGCACTGCTATCCCTTTCTTCTTCATGTAAATTTTCCACCAATCACAAATTTTGGATATTTATTAAATTAGTGAATAGTAATTGAGGTTGTGTACAGGGCTTCGGCACAGAGAGTTCTGGAACCTTCCTCTCACCTATAAAAGCTGGGATCTTTTGGGCCCTGTTGTCTTTTCCATCGCTCCCATCAAGAGGTTTAGAGTGTGTTCGTAAGAGAGGCAGGGGAAAACCTTGCCCGGCGTTGAAAGGCCCACCTGATCAAGATAATGGCAGAAATCTTTTAATCATGTGATAGTCTCAGAAAGCTAACTTGAGGTGAAGGTTTCAAAATTATTTCGTAATGTAAATCTATCAACTTTTCAATGTAAATTTCCAAACAAGTCTAAGGACTTTCTTCTAACTTAGGCAATAAGGAGGGAATGATTCCCATTCAACGTGGAATAGGGAGGACCATGATTTTGTGAACTTTAAAATTGATCTCTTCTTTTTGGTAGTTAATTCTTTCACTCCATCTTGTCACCTCTGTAGTATAGGCTTAGTCTCTGTAACTTCGGGCCATAAGCCCACACAGGGTTTTTAATAACTCTCAAGTGTAATTCAAAGGAGTGCAGTTGTTCGCCTCCTAACATTTTGGTTTTCAGCCGATATATTAAATCTTTTGTTTTTTCACTAAAGCCATGTAGAATGGGCACTTACTGCCTCCGTTAAAGTTCAACTTTCCTGTCTAAATGTAACTTAGGCTGTCGAGCGTGTAAAACAGTGAGAACTGTTTGTTCTTGATCTAATGTAAAATTTAGATTGTGCCTTGGAGAGGCTTGATTGTAATAATTTGGAGAGTAGTATTCTAAATGATTAATTGAATGGAGCATTGGTGCTTTTTTATCATTCGTACATTTGGAGCTTCAAGCTCACTCTGTAAATTATTGTGCACCTGATCGTTTTATGGTTTTCCGTATCATTATTATTGCTAGAGCTGAAGAGCTCTTCTTTATATATCCAACTGTTATTTTGTTATTTGGTGTTGTTCATCGAGATTTTAATTAAGAAAAAAGGAAGGAAATAAAATTTCAAATTTTAGTTTTAAATTAAGATTTGATCTTGTCCCTGCCCATCCATTCACGCCCGCACCTTCATACACCTCTGTACTCCACGGAAACCCCGTAACAATTATTATTATTATTATTATTATTATTATTATTATTATTATTATTATTATTATTATTATTATTATTATATAGAATTCGCTGGGGCCATCAAGGACAACGTTAAGTCTTGTTGCATTTGACACTGAACTTGGCCTTCTTTAGAGCCCAAATTTCCCTCATTCTTTGTGAGTGGGGCTGCTTACGCTCCTCTGTCCAAGGGGCACCGTGTCTTCTCTTCGGTTGCTCGTCTCGGTTTAGCCCGTTCGTCAATATTTTCTTGCGGAAGAGATCTCTGTTAAAGGCGTCTTCAGCTGAGATATGTAGCATTTGCAGGTCTTCTTTGGTATTTCTAAACCAGGGAATTGTGGTTTTGGGGTTTGAATCAAAAAAGTGAAATATTTCTTTAGTTAACTTTCTTCTGTCCATTCTTTTCAGATGACCGTAAAATCGTGCCCGTCTTTTTCTGATTGTGTCGGTAATTTTCTCTATTTTTCTGTAGACTTCCTTGTTGGATCTCTTTTGATGGATTCCATTTCTGTACTTTGATCCCAAGATTCCTCTCACAATTTTGCGTTCTCTTTTCTCCAGTTCTTCGAGGAGTCCTTTGTTGGCATTTAGAGACAGGGTTTCGGCTGCATATAGAACTACTGGCTTCAGAACTGTTTCATAGTGACGTATCTTGGTGTTTTGGGAAAGACATTTTTTGTTGTAGATTGTGCGGGATGTTTGGTAGGCTATTTCCAGTTTGCGTACTCGCTCCTGAAGTGCTTCTTTGTCCAGTCCATTTTTCATGATGATCTCACCCAGGTATTTGAATTTGTCTACTCGGGTGATGTCCCCGTATTTTGTATGGAGTTTTGGTGGAGCCTCTTTGATGTTAGTCATTACTTCTGTTTTCTCAAACGATATCTGCAAACCAGTTTGTTCGGCAATTTCCTTTAAAATTTCAACTTGAGTTCTAGCGGTTTCTATGTCGGTTGAGAGAACAGCAATATCATCGGCAAATGCTAAGCAGTCTGTTGCGATCCCCATGGATTTGGTTCCTATTCTCAATGGACTGTAGTTGGTTTCCTGTTATCTCACCCGCCAGGTTCTGATGATCTTTTCAAGAACACAGTTGAAGAGTATCGGAGATAGCCCATCACCTTATCGGGCACCTGTTTGGATGTCAAAGAAATGCGAGAGACATCCGTGGAACTTCACCTTGGATTTTGTATCGGTCAGGGTGGCTCTAATTAATGCCAGCAGTTTCAAATCAACTCCAAATTCATTTAAGATGTTTAGCAGGACTTCCCGGTCAATGGAGTCGTACGCTTTCTTAAAGTCTACAAAGACAGACACATACTGCTTGGACCTTAGTGTACAATATCTGATGATCGTTTTGAGATTTTGGATCTGTTCAGCTGTTGAGTGACCTTTTCTGAACCCTCCTTGGTATTCACCTATTTGATGTTCGACTTGTGCTTCCAAACGCTCCAGGATGGCAAGTGATAGAATTTTGTAAGTCACGGGTAGCAAAGATATTCCTCTGTAGTTGTTGATGTTCTTCATGCTGCCTTTTTTTTTTGCTAGGGGATTTACGTCGCACCGACACAGATAGGTCTTATGGCGACGATAGGATAGGAAAGGCCCAGGATTTGGAAGGAAGCGGCCGTGGCCGTGAAAATGGGAAACCACGGAAAACCATCTTCAGGGCTGCCGATAGTGGGATTCGAACCTACTATCTCCCGGATGCAAGCTCACAGCCGCGCGCCTCTACGCGCACGGCCAACTCGCCCGGTGCTGCCTTTTTGTGTAATGGACGGATCAAAGCTATTTTCCAAACTTCGGGTAGGGTCTCCTTGTTCCAAATTTCTTCTATTTGCTTTTGCAAGATATCAAGTGATTCTTCTGGGGCATATTTCCTTAGTTCTGCTAGTACTGAGCCTTCCCTCGGCGCTTTGTTATTTTTGAGACGGGAAATGTGGCGCTTGATTTCATCTCTGTCGGGTGGTCTGGAATCTGGGTACCTGAGTAAGGGTTCCTTGGTCTCAATGGCGCTTTGCGGTTTAGAGCAATTAAGTAAATTCTTGAAGTAATCTGCCAGAATGCTGCAATTTTCTTCATTTGACGTCGCCAGTGTGCCGTCCGTTCGCTCAAAGCATAGAGATGGTGGTTTATAGCCAGTGAGTTTGCGTTTGAAGGCTCTGTAGTACTCTCTGCTTTCATTCTTCCTAAAGTTTTGTTCTCTCTTTTCAATGAGAGATTTTTCGTATTTACGTTTCTCAGTTCTGAACACCCTAGCTGCTTGGGCACGTTGGGTTTTGTAGGTTTCCCAATCATTTTCTGATTTCGTAGAGTTGTACTGTTTCCACGCATTGAGTCTTTCTCGGAGGACTGATTCGCAGGTACTATTCCACCAGGCATGCTTTTTGCTTCTCTTGATTTCTGCAACGTCTTTGGCGGCCTCAACAAGGAGACTTTTGGCGTTGTTAAAGTCATAGTCATTCGGTCTAGCCTTCTCCTGGAACTCCTCGACCCTTTGCCGAAGTTTATCATTGTCTAAGCGTGTGATCTGTTTGGTTGTCTTCCTTGTGTTTGCGGGAATTGGTTTGAAAATTGATAAGAGACATACAATGATCTGAGGCCACATTGATGCCTTGCTTTACCTTGACATTCATAATCTCAGGGCTGTTTCTCCTGGAGATCGCAACATGATCAATTTGGAACTCTCCGAGAGCTTGGACGGGAGAACGCCAAGTCATTTGCTTTCTGGGTAGATGGCGAAAGTGGGTCGACATGACCTGCAGGTTGCGATTTTCGCAAATGGTCACCAGTCTTTTGCCGTTGAGATTGGTTCTTTTGTGAGCAGGGTAATTTCCTATAACTTTCTTGTACTTCTGCTCACGACCTAGTTGGGCATTGAGGTCACCCAAAAGAAGCTTGACATGGTGTTTGGGGATTTTGTTCAATATTTCATCCAGTAGGTCCCAGAAATTATCAACTTCGTCTGGATCAGACTTGTTCTTATCGTTTGTAGGTGCATGTGCGTTAACTAGGGCGTAGGTTTTGTTCGCGCATTTAATTGTGAGTATAGACAATCTGTCATTCACAGGTTCGAAATTTGCAACCGATTTAACACGTCATCACACGCTCCCGCGGCAGTTTGCCGCGTTTGAACAATAATCCTAATATCTTCCTTTGTTGTATCCAAGAATCGGCGGGCAGTCAGGTATTCCTCCCCCCACATCTCTGTATAACGACCGTAGCCTAATCCAGTTCGTCGCTGTCTCCTCTCTACGTCAGTTCATATTTGTGTTGGTGGTGTCACGTTGTGTGAGCAGATTGCTAACGTGCGTGCTATCGCGTACAAACATTAGTGAGCATATTGCTAACGGGCGAGTTCTCGCGTATATTTAATATGATATAGTTGCAATATTTCTGTTTTATTGTTTGCGCCATTACCTGGAAATGGATCCGTACGACGTACGACAAGCTACAGTGAGACATATAGTGGACAGTGTTCCAGAATGTCATTCAAGTAAATTAGGAGAAGATACTTCTGGTTATCGTGACGTTGATGAAACAGATATTTTAGAGCATGATAATAGTGACTCAGAAGAGAGTGTTGCAGAAGAAATAATACAGCCGTGCGAGGTTGGTAACGAACAACACACCCCACCGCCAAACGAAGAGACACTGAACCTTTCAGTAGGCGCTCAGCAAGAACCTGAACGTTGTGAGCCTGTTCTTAAAGTGAGACAGCCAACAACCACATGAGAGGCCCCTGCAACCAGGTCAATATGCTATCTGTGGTATCTGCCCTAGAAGGAAAAATAGCAGAACAATGGTTATTTGTTGCGCATGTGATATTCCCATCTGCCGAGAACATACAGTGCCAACGTGTTCGAGATGCTCAACTCCAACAGGAGGATCCAGCTGAAAAATGACAAGACTGGCTGATTGTTGGACAGAAGTAATATGCTTACGATGTTTCTTAAATCAATCATATTTTTTATATTTCATATTTTACTAATTCAACTGGACTTGTGTTAATGCAACTTATGTGAAAATGCCTAAAATATAGTATGCGGCAATTTGCTGACGGGGCGTGCTTTGATGTCAGGTCACAGGCTTGGAATTGCGGCAGTTTGCTAACATAGCGTGTTCTCGTGTTGTAAAATATTTTAAATTACTAATAATGATTTACAATCCCAAATATGACGTTTTGGTAAGTAAATTCTCTTTCTTACAATGTTGTTAACGTTTGAGGATTGGTTTCTTCATTTCAAAATCAGAGCAACAATATATAACATGCGTGAGCAAATTGCCGTGGGGCGTGCTGTCATGTAAAAATAAGGGGGCGTGTGATGACGTGTTAAGGATCTTGGTTCTAACAGCAAACGCGGTTCCAAGCATCACAGCTCCATTGAGGATTCCTGTTTGCGCTTTGCTCTTGAAAAATCGGTAGCCTTCAGATTCAAAAATCTCTTCATCTGGGTACCTTGTTTCCTGTAGGGCTACTATGGGTATCTGATTTTCGTGAAGAGCTTTGGTGAGGGTTTTCAGCTTGCCAGTTTGTGTAAGTGAATTTATGTTGAAAGTTGCTAGAAAGGTTTTAGATTTTGGCCTGAGTTTTTGACTCTTCGGGGTACACCGAGACGCTCCGACTCGTCTCTTGCATGATGTCGAGTCTCCCCCAGAATCCGAACGAGACTCGTGCGCCGTGGCGTTCACGACGAGGGATTTATCCGAAGATTTACCCCTTGGGGTATGTTTCTTGAAATGTTGTGCCATCATGCTTTTTGACTTGACTTTGCTTTCGACGGGTACCCATCCTTTTACAACTAGGGTTGTTAGCCCTTGAGGTTGCCTCAAGATGTTTTCTGGCTTCTGGTCATTTACCAGTCTTCGCCGTAACCCTGGCAAGGGACCAGTTTTTTTTCACGGTGGTATTTTATTTCCCTACTACCCTCTGACTCTGCTGGCGGCAGAGCCAGCGAGCTTCCCCAATTCCAATGGGATGGGCCCGATGGAGGTAACCGGTAAATCCCCACACGGGTATTATTATTATTATTATTATTATTATTCTATTTTTCGTCCAGCTGGGACCTTTTGGGCCATGTGTTCCTTTCGAGCGCTCCAGTCAAGAGATTTAGAGTGTGTTCGTAGGGGAGGCAGGGGACAAGCTTTGCCCGGCGTCGGAAGGCCCACCTGATCAAGGGAATGGCAGACATTCCTTAACCATAATTCTTTCCCAGTATTCCCGCATTCTCTTTCTGTAAGCCTCCTTTCTTTCATCAGTCCACTGACTGCCCATTTTCAACTTCGGATTTTCGTCGAATCACTGGTATGCTCCAAATTTCTTCTATTATTATTATTACTATTATTATTATTAGTCTATTCTTTCGTCCAGCTGGGACCTTTTGGGCCAAGTTGTCTTTTCGATCGCTCCAGTCAAGAGGTTTAGAGTGTGTTCGTAAAGGTGGCAGGGGACAAGCCTTGCCTGGCGTCGGAAGGCCCACCTGATCAAGGTAATGACAGACATTCTTTAATCTAAATTCTTTCCCAGTATTCCCGCATTCTCTTTCTGTAAGCCTCCTTTCTTTCATCAGTCCACTGACTGCCCGTTTTCAACTTCGGATTTTCGTGGAATCACTGGTATGCTCGAACTTTCTTCTATTATTTTCTTCTTCTTATTATTATTATTATTATTAAGCTATTATTATTATATTATTATTATTATTATTATTATTATTATTATTATTATTATTATTATTATTATTATTATTATTATTATTATTATTATTATTACCGAGCTGAGTGACCACGCGCGTTACCGCGCTACGTATGGAGCCAAGCCCTGCATTCAGGAGAAAAGTGGGTTCGAACCTCACCATCAGCTGTCCTGAGAATGATTTCCTGTGGTTTCCATTTTCATTTCTTGTCAAATGCCGGGACTCTTCCTATTCATAGACCACATCCGATTACTTCCACCTCCGTACCCAGTCTGATTCACCATTATTCATTTTACCTTCACTAGCTTCTCAACCGAGGTTAGCAACTGGAAGGGCATCAGGCCGTAAAAGTATGTCATATCATTTCATTTCACCTCGTCTCCGACCCCGTATCAGGAAACGAGACTGAGGGGCAGACACGCATTATTATTATTATTATTATTATTATTATTATTATTATTATTATTATTATTATTATTATTATTATTATTATTATTGCATTTATGTCCCACTAACTACTTTGGCAGATTCCGAAGATGCCGAGGTCAACCTCAATCAATACTGATCTGCATTTAGGGCAGTCGCCCAGGTGGCAGATTCCCTATCTGTTGCTTTCCTAGCCTTTTCCTAAATGATTTCAAAGAAATTGGAAATTTATTGAACGTCTCCCTTGGCAAGTTATTCCAATCCCTAACTCCCCTTCCTATAAATGAATATTTGCCCCAGTTTGTCCTCTTGAATTCCAACTTTATCTTCATATTGTGATCTTTCCTACTTTTATAAACGCCATTCAAACTTATTCTTCTACTAATGTCATTCCACGCCATCTCTCCGCTGACAGCTCGGAACATACCACTTAGTCGAGCAGCTCTTCTTCTTTGTCTCAATTCTTCCCAACCCAAACTTTGCTACATTTCTGTAACGCTACTCTTTTGTCGGAAATCACCCAGAACAAATCGAGCTGCTTTTCTTTGGATTTTTTCCAGTTCTTGAATCAGGTAATCCTGGTGAGGGTCCCATACACTGGAACCATACTCTAGTTGGGGTCTTACCAGAGACTTATATGCCCTCTCCTTTACATCCTTACTACAACCCCTAAACACCCTCATGAGGTGCTGTAATTGAGTGCCCCGGGAGATATTTTTCGTGCTAGTAAATCTACCGACACGATGCTGACGTATTTGAGCACCTTCAAATACCACCGGAGTAAGCCAGGATCGAACCCGCCAAATTTGCGTCAGAAGGCCAGCGCCTTAACCGTCTCAGCCACTCAGATCGACATTATTATTATTATTATTATTATTATTATTATTATTATTATTATTATTATTATTATTATTATATAATTCGCTGGGGCCATCAAGGACCACGTTAAGTCTTGTTGCATTTGACACTGAACTTGGCCTTCTTTAGAGCCCAAATTTCCCTCATTCTTTGTGAGTGGGCCTGCTTACGCTCCTCTGTCCAAGGGGCACCGTGTCTTCTCTTCGGTTGCTCGTCTCGGTTTAGCCCGTTCGTCAATATTTTCTTGCTGAAGAGATCTCTGTTAAGGGAGTCTTCAGCTGAGATATGTAGCATTTGCAAGTCTTCTTTGGTATTTCTAAAGCAGGGAATTGTGGTTTTGGGGTTTGAATCAAAAAAGTGAAAGATTTCTTTAGTTAACTTTCTTCCGTCCATTCTTTTCAGATTATTATTATTATTATTATTATTATTATTATTATTATTATTATTATTATTATTATTTCCCTAGTACGTCTCTCGAGTGTGACCTAGGCTGTCAGTGACAACTGTAGGTGAGAACGCTGGGTACCCAATCATCCTTTGTTCTGAGAACTCAACACCCATACACTACTTAATTTGCGGAGACTGCTTTCTAAACCAAAGATAATATGTTATACTTTAGTATTCTACATAATACTTGAGTCAAAATACTGCATGAAAGAGTCTCTTGAGACCTTGAAATAGCTTTCAGCCTCTGCATATTTCACACTAGTCACGGTTGGAGCATACATTATGTGAAGTACATCCATACTTGGTAGATGTATTCTTGCCCACCCGCTCACCAAGGCATGTGGAACAACTCCATCTGGCGTGAATTTCGAATATAAAGGGGCACAGGCTGTACACTCCTGCTGTGTGATGTGCTGTAGACCAGTGAACAGAATGAAATTCATGTGCGTTTATGAGTCTTGAACACACAAACTTTATGAAGACGTGTTGGTATTTCCTCGTCCTTATCTTCAACAAGCCTTTATAGTCATCGCCAGAACAAATGTGTTAATTTAGACGTTATCACAGTGTCAACATGCGGGCCCATGCTACTTTTACGTAACCAACCACTGCTTAAAGGATCTACTGTTAGACAATAATTAATAAATCATTAGATGCTTTAATCTGGCAGAAATGTTAAAAACATAACGAATTATTCTACGATAAGTCAAGAAAAACCACACGTCGTCTTTGAGAGAGTATTAAAGAACCAGAGGTTGTAATTACGAGGAATACGAGAACAGAGACGACTACGCGCTAGATAAAAGAAACCTTGCAAGCAAGCATTACAATATCTAAAGTGATAAGACGTGTTTGTACTTTACATCCACGAAATACAAGACTTACACAAATATTTGTGCTCTCCTGGATTACATTGCCTTGAGTAACTGCTACAAGTTCTGTTCGTCAGTAAAAGCAGCCCCCAACTGGGATGCGTTGCACGAGAGACAGATTAGGTTGCATTTAACAAGTTACAAATGAAATATACTAGTGTAGCCCTTTTTCCCTTTCGAAACGATTTCTCGGGGATGAGCCTGACAAGAGAACTGTTTGAATCGGATGAGACAGATGGATGAATGACCAATTTAATGGTGATAACCACTTTGCCGTAGAATCAACGGTAATTGCTGATGACGTAAATCAGTGGTACTCAAATTTTTTGGTTGGCGTACACACGAAATCGAATTATTTTACCCTCTTACCCCAGAAATACCAGTGTATAGGGATTATACCAAAAATAACAAATTAATTTTTGCTGGATGTCAAATAATATTAACTACAATCATGATCACCACCACCATCATCTTCCAAAGATTATCCTGCTTGCTCAGAGCCCCTGCATGTACTGAGGCATGAATGGGTTGTGGCTGGGTATTTAAGGGCACTTGCCCTTCCTGACACCATAGAATTGTCAGATGAGAATACCCCCACCCCCACCCGAACAACACTAGGAATCAATTCATGGTCACCGGGAAGACAGGCAAGCAGTTCAGTCGCTATTCCCGAATAATAACAATAGTGCATCGTATATATATATATATCGTCGCTGGGCAAAGGAAACATCGTAATTCCTTCGGAGTAAAGTTTACGGAGGAAGCAGTCCAAAACTGAGCGGTCAGTAATGGCCGATGGACTGTTCCTGGCATTTTCGTGCTTAACGATAGCCCAGTTTTCCGACCAATGAAGCCTTCTGTTAACTTCTCAGGCAACACGGCTAGCCTTCGCAAGACAGATGAAGAAATGTGGCTTCCTCGTGAGTGGAAATATGAGGTTTCCATTGCGTAGCAACGATATATATACGAGTATAATAATTAATGCAACAATTATTATTGTACTATATACATTGCTTCTTCTTCTTATTATTATTCTTCTTCTTTATCTGTTTACTCTCCAGGGTCGGGGTCTCCCACCTCTACCGCCTCAAGGGCAGTGTCCTGGAGCTTCAGACTCTGGGTCGAATGATACAAATGGGGAGGATGACCAGTACCTCGCCCAGGCGGCCTCATCTGTTATGCTGAACAGGGGCCTTGCGGGGGGATGGGAAGATTGGAAGGGATAGACAAGGAATAGGGAAGGAAGCGGCCGTGGCCTTAAGTTAGGTACCATCCCGGCATTTGCCTGGAGGAGAAATGGGAAATCATGGAAAACCACTTCCAGGATGGCTGAGGTGGGAATCGACCCACCTCTACTCAGTTGACCTCCGGAGCCTGAGTGGACCCCGTTGCAGCCCTCGTACTACTTTTCAAATTTCGTGGCAGAGCCGGGAATCGAACCCGGGCCACCGGGGGTGGAAGCTAATCACACTTACCACTACACAACAGAGGAGGACCTATATGCATTGCTACTGAACAAAATTAAAGAAATGAGTGGATTTCGAAACGAAAATTTAAAAATGAGCATTGCAGCATAAGTAAGAACTTTTACATACCATGGGATGTACAAACTGACACACATTTTAGAATGAATCCTGTAGTTCGGAAAGGGGACGCTGTGTAGTGGTAGACAAAACCAATAAATAAAAACAGGATTTTATTGAAAATGAGAAGGTTCCATTCTTTTCTGAACTGCTCACTGAAAATGTTAGAAGATACGCTAAATTTGCATGCTCCTTCAGACGACCTCGCGTACCCCTACTGGTCCGCGTACCACACTTTAAAAATCACTCTCGTAAGTGGCCTTGCGCATGTACTAAGGAAATATACCAATTCAGTAGAATCTCTGTTATCCGAAACACTTGTAACCGAAATACCGTTTAACCGAAACGAGCGAAAGAAATATACTTTCCGGTTAAAACGAATTAAAGGAACCTCGTCCGTTATGTTGTGACAAAGTGGATGAGTAATGGAATGTGTGTACTTAGACGTTGACTGCCTCCTTCCCTTGTCTACTGCCATCTAAATTTGTGACATTACGAATCAAAGCTTTGATCCTCTGCTAATCAAACGGTGACGTGACATAGCGTCTAGAGGACGATGTGAAAATAAAGACAACCAAAAGAAAATAGAAGATGTATTCAAACGAATTGATGCATACTGTATAGATAAAATATATGCACTGTAGACTATCGGTTTTTGTTTAATATGTACAGTAGTATGTGTTTATTTGTTAACATTGTATGTGTACTGTCTTCATTTATCTTCACCTAAAATAGGGCCTCTCGAACGCCCAATATCTCTCTCGTGCAAAACGAGTAAGAGGTTCTGTGCACCGTGCATCGTTCGGACTCAGCTTGGTTCGGACCAGCTTTTTATCTCGGAGCGACTCGGCCAAGCTCGGCTCAACTAGGCTCGGAGAGGGTGCGCTGCAGAGCGAGTGAGGAAGAGGGAAACAGGCGGAGCGAACGAGACAGGCGTAGGAAAAGATAAAGACAGAGCTATTTCTGAAAATCGAGGTGTGGGGGATCTGCACTCTGGTCAATCTAGCGAAGTCGTCTTATGCACCTTGCGCCACGCAATGCACCCTGAGAGGCTCTGACCTGAAAGGTCAACAAACGTTTCTTAAACTTTAAAAATGACATTTTAATTATTATAGTAAACTTTGGTTAACCAACCCCCCCCCCCACACACACATTTTCTTTCGGTTAACAGAGGTTCTACTACATTTCTATTTTAAAAGTTCCATCAAACACTTTATAGGCTACTGGAAATGAGAGTTTGACAACACGAGCAGAATTTCATGCTCTAGAAACTTATTTTACTAACACGAACTGTACGGTACAGTGATGGGAAGAGTTCAAGAAAAAAAATAATTGGACTGAGTTACAGTTACCTGATATTTTACTCAATTACAATTACATATTACTTTTTTCAACTTAACCCCCCATGGCACTACAGCCCTTGAAGTGCCTTGGCCTACCAAGCGACCGCTGCTCAGCCCGAAGGCCTGCAGATTACGAGGTGTCGTGTGGTCAGCACGACGAATCCTCTCGGCCGTTATTCTTGGCTTTCTGGACCGGGGCCGCTACCTCACCATCAGATAGATCCTCAATTCTAATCACGTAGGCTGAGTGGACCTCGAACCAGCCCTCAGGTACAGGTAAAAATCCCTGACCTGGCCGGGAATCGAACTCGGAGCCTCCGGGTGAGAGGCAGGCACGCTACCTCTACGCCACTTTTTTCAACTAGTAATCAGTAAAATTATAATTACAATTTCAATTACTTTACTGAACGCTAGTCGTAAGGAAATCACACACATCCGCCACCCCCTTCTCCCCCCTCCCTGCATAATAAGGAATGTTCAAGAAAAATATGCAGGGTCTCTCATATAAACACAGACCGAACGCCCGGTGTTTGTACCCTGGGCTACAGCAGCTGCCTCAGCCGAACTTATGTCGTGCACGGCCGCCCTGCTTTGAGTGTACATAAAATCTCATATGAAATCCTACCTTAAAATGATGTTGGAAGTGTCGTCCTTCCTGGGTTACACAGGCATTGTACCTGGTAACCACATTCTGGCTAACGCGAGTGAGATCTACCACTGATTTCATTCGTAACATTTTCTTTCGATTCCTCCAATGTGTGAGGATTTGTTCGATACTCTTTTTTCTTTCAGTTTACCCCGCAAGCAAACACCACACACTGTTAGGTCTGGACAACGAGGGGGAAATAGACAAGCACTGATCACTCTCTCTGCAAACACTTCTGAGGTTGTAAGAAGGGAATCTTCTGCTGTATCAGCAGGGTATGAATCTTATTGAAACCACCCACGCGAATTTTCTTCTTCCGTTAACTGATGGAAGAACGGTGTCAAAATATAATCTTGGTACCTCGGCATTTACTGCCGTTTCGAGAAAATAGGCCCTATTATTAGTCTTGTACTAACAGCACACCAAACACCAATCTTCTTATCATAATGAGGGACTTCATAGGGTAATTCCGGGAGAGTTGCCGCACTTTTTATGTCTTTTGTTATATCTCGGTATATTTGCTTTAAAAATTGTTGCAAATTCATCGAGCATAATTTGAAAACATGTACATTTGATCAGGGATGAACAAAATATTGGCAATTGAAAAAAATGGGAGAAAGGAGTGAACAAAGGAATTGTTGCATCTGAGGCGTCTCTCCCTGAATCCCGGTATAGATGCTGACTTTGCTCGGGAGAGATGCCGCGAGTAAAATAATTAATGACAAAATCAAATTTAAGCCAATTTCTTCAACTTTAATATAACCGAACACTAGAACGTACTACAAGACAATTATATCCACATAATATAATCATTCAATGGGAAAAATCTATCTGATAATTTACAACATTAAAATCATATTTTAATTTCGATTTACTATAAATGTGCATGTGCAATGGATTCTTCACTGTGTTATATAAAACCCCACGGCACTTAACACCCTTGAAATGGCTCTGGCCTGCACAGCGACCGCTGCTCAGCCCGAAGGCCAACTATCAGGGAGAGACGCCGCACCCTCCTGTTTTCATACCTCAAGGCTATCATGGCCCAAAATTAGCTTACTCTCAACTACAGTTATGTTTCTGACGTCTACTGTACTAAAAACGTCTGATTTAAGCATTTGAAGCCAACTTAATATACAATAAATTAACACACGCAAAACCTTTGTCAGGAGGAAACGTGTACTAGCCTCATGATATCGGCTATGATTGGCGTAATATACGAGCAAATTTCGTCACACTCGCAGACAGTAGTTCTTCCTTAGAAACTGAAAAACCACACATATTGCCATCTAGCTGTAACGATGGGAACCTTTAGCTACAGTGTATGCGGCATCTCTACCGGGGCGGCATCTGTCCCGGATTTACCTTAAACAGCATTACATTTTCCTACACACCAATAGAGAGAGTTATGACTGTTCGCACGGCTATTAAGATGAAACCAAAACTTTTACATACGAAAATACGGTGTTGCATTGATAACGGTCTCACCATATTAACAGCTGAAATTCAGCACTTGCAACCTATGCTTGCCAGGTCGAACACGTGGAGGCTGCTTGCAAGGTCAAGAACTATGAGCGCGCCTCCCATACTGAAGCTGCCGTAGAGCAGAGTACAAACACCGTGTGTTAGGTCTGGATTTATAAGAGAGACCCTGTATTACTTCAATTTGTGTGTGTTTCTTTAGCATACAGACATTAAATTTATATCGCCAATCGGTAAGCCTAAACATGACACCATCGAACTACCGAAATGATCTTTCTCCGTCATTTTTATTTTAGTTAATGACTTTTAGCGTTTTAAATAATATACTTTGCAAGTAAATCATTTGGTCCTTAAGGTTCTTGTCGCTAATTCTCGACTTTTTTGGGGAAAAGTACACCTTTGCATTTACTGAAAAGTCACCGTATAGGGGCATTGGTGAAGTTACTGGTTCTGCTGTAATAGAACTGAAAAATTATCATCATCATTATTTTATTTTCCCCCCGTTTCTGCTTCAGCTTGATGTATATGAGTTACTAGAATGTAACGACTACTTGAATGTAGATATTACAATTTCGTTTCAAGAAGTAAATTACAAGTAAAGATTATGGTTGGTGAAAAGTAATGATTACAAGTAAAATTGATAAGAATATAATCGTTCGATTACCTTTAGTCAGTTACTTCCCAACTCAGCGTCTATGAACAGTACTGGTAAGGAATTAAAAAAAGCATTACCTTTCAAAATATTAGGGTTTCAACACTTCTGTATGGTTGATAATGGAAGCT
Organism: Anabrus simplex; assembly: GCF_040414725.1. Lineage (NCBI taxonomy): Eukaryota > Metazoa > Arthropoda > Insecta > Orthoptera > Tettigoniidae > Anabrus > Anabrus simplex. The sequence continues at coordinate 1,179,034,746 of NC_090266.1, forward strand.
AAAATATCATGTAGTAAGACATTTTGATCATCTTTGGATAAACATCCGTTTTGTTAATATAATCTTTCATTAGCATCAATGTGAAGATTGCCGGATTCCTATTTAGAATCAGCCAGTTTGACATGCTGTTGACAGCGCAGCCTATGTGACAACGGTAGGCGTTCAGCGATGTTCTGATATCTTCCTTGATCATCCTACCAAGTTTTGTAGCAGTCAGTCTATTCCAAAATATGACTTTTTGTCTTATTTAGACAACGCTGATTAACTATCTCATAGAATTTGTACAGTACCTCCTTTATCTGTCAGGAATTTACGATGGCGAAACAGAATGCAATTGAATTATTCCAAGAATTTTTCAAATTTCATGCGAAAAATGCAAGCTATTTTGTAATTTTAAGTTACTGTTTTTATCATAGTAAAGGGACCTCCTAAGTTACGAGAAACTGAAACAGAGGGACGTAACTAAACGTTTTAATAATCCTAGATGTATTGGCATAGATTCAAACCACAACCATTTGTTGAGACATTCAGTTTTAGCAATAAATCAGCAATAGGAAAATACAAGTACATTAAAGGCCATTATAATCGACTGCTTTACTTACAAAGAAGAGACGATGTTGCATTGAACATACTGATCTAAAGCACTTCGACCATGGGAACTGTTCGACGTTGAAAGTACAAGAACCATGCAGTCCACATTTTCTAAACAGGGACCTTACGGAACAAGTGTGAAATGATTACACTATAGCGTGGCTTGATGTACAGATATTAGTATCCCTTGGAGATACCATAGGTGCTATTAGGTGCAACATGGGGAGAAGAAGGCGTTCGATATGTGTATATCTGTGTAACGGAGGTAAATAGCAGTATGTCCACTTTTATGAAATTGAGGTTCTTTACATATGTTTTCTGTATTTTCCGCACACTTCTCAGAAGAGTAACACACTGTCTCCTGCGCCAATGATAAGCTAGCCAGTTTGAGGTAAAAGGCACCAAGTCCAGTACACTTCCAAAACGAATTAAAGAAGTAATAAAAATAGAGAAATGGGTAATATACAAGGTCGAAAATATGTGTATTGTTATTCAAAAGAAGTTTGCGAAGCTTTTCATTAAGAAATGAACAAGTGAAACAAACGCTGAACAAAGTTGTCCTAGCTCTCCTGCAAAATTTCTTATTTGCGATATAGTACCTTTTACCTACAGGACATAGACGTCTCAGTTAATGCAGTTGCCGAAGTTCATCCACTGTAGCCGCCGTACTCTGTGATATGTTAGTCATTCTTCAACCAAGGATCAGACGTGTCCATTAGGTGACAGAACTGGTGAACGCGTGGGCTATAGAAGAAATTAAACATGGTGGCCATCCAGCAATTTTCCGTTCCCGAACATTAGCGACGTTAACTGACTTTGACATCTCAGAGATAAAGTGCAGGCTCCTCAACGGGCCGGAAATTTTTATGATGTGTGAGTGAGACTGGAGTACAATAGCAACCTGTTTGCTAACGGCAGGTCCTAAACAGGAATGATGAGGTACCTGCAGTCTGCCTCCAGGGCACGGACATAGCCGCACAGAAACAAAATTCGTTGAAATTGGTCGTAATTGGTTCCCGATTCGGTTTTCAGTAATTTCTGAACGTCCACGAAATAAAAGAATACCGATTACAAACATGGTCCTCACTGTGAAGTATTTTTATTTTTTTTTGGCTGGTTTCGTGGTTTACTGGGTAACTGTCTCATAATCCTCTCTTGGCTATGTGCTAGAACGTTACTGATGACATCTTTTTTTAAAACTAATGATTCACAGATACGTTACCATGCTGCGTTACTTAGGCAAATTCGGCACATCATTAACGGCTGATATTCTTGAATTTACTTGTGAAAAGTATCCAAAGAGAGGATTAAGAGAATAAAACCTACGCTGAAATTACTCCGGAAGCTGCATCTAGAAGTGTAGCTTGGAGGTATAATTAAAACACTTAAGGTCAATCAACTTCAACATAACTGATAATTATAACAGGCGCACGTAACCTTGGTTGTGGATCCATATTGGACGTAGCTTTCGCTTGTAAGCGATCAGCAATAGTCATAATATCAGTTAATCGTGCGCTGGGACTGATTTGAACGTACTCGATAGAAAGACATCACTAAGTCGATGGCGGAAGGAGAGGTAATAATCATTTTTCGAATAATCAGAGGTATCTCTCACCAAAAGGCACAATATGACGTCAATCGTTATTCTACTCACGACTATTCTATGCATCATTGCCATCTAATACCGTTGTGTCTGTTTGTAAAAAATGCCTAAGCCATGCCAGACGATAAATAGAACAGTTAAGTTACAAACGCCAGAAAATTCCATTGAAGGATGTGTTATGGTTCATTACCTATTTTTATTGCCTATGACATTTCAGATCAGTCAGCTAGTAAGATACTAATTAGATGTAAACTACCTAGTGGAATCCTGCGGTTTCATAATATATTTGTTTTTTTGCTAGTGGCTTTAGGTCGCACCTACACAGATACGTCTTATGGCGACAATGCGATAGCAAAGGCCTACGAGTTGGAAGGAAGAGGCCGTGGCCTTAAGGTACAGCCCCAGCATTTGCCTGGTGTGAAAATGGGAAACCACGGAAAACCACCTTCAGGGCTGCCGACAGTGAGATTCGAACCCACCATCTCCCGGATGCAAGCTTACAGACGCGTGCGCCTAACCGCACAGCCAACTCACGCCGTTTTTCATAAAAATACAGTCGTATATATATCTTTGTTCACTTTCGGTCAGTATTGTCTAACAAATTAATTCTTTGAAGTTGATGAACGCCATTGAAATCTGCAGAATATTAGGGCTATGTTTCTAAGAACGGTAGCGTTTAATTCAGTCCTTCCATACGAGAAAGGAAAGTTGTATTTACTATTATAAATCAGGCTTTTTTTCCTACACTACAAAAGTAGGAATGGCGCTGAGTTAGTGTACAAAATATTTGTGTTATACAATTATTTAACATATAAACTAATATCAAGCGAAATATGGAACATTTGTGGCTCTTCAAAAACATCATTTTGCATAAATAAAAGCCGTTCGCTGGAGAACGTAACCCACAGATTAGATTAGATTAGATTAGATTAGATTTGATTTGATTTGATTTGATTTGATTTGATTTGATTTGATTTGATTTGATTTGATTTGATTTGATTTGATTTGATTTGATTTGATTTGATTTGATTTGATTTGATTTGATTTGATTTGATTTGATTTGATTTGATTTGATTTGATTTGATTTGATTTGATTTGATTTGATTTGATTTGATTTGATTTGATTTGATTTGATTTGATTTGATTTGATTTGATTTGATTTGATTTGATTTGATTTGATTTGATTTGATTTGATTTGATTTGTTTATCATCAACAGAGTTATTGATTCTCCAATTACAGATGATATAATACATTCAAATAATAACAATATTAACAGAACTTACTACTACCACTAATTATAAATAAGCAATATATAACACACACATATTCACAAAGCACATTAGGAAGGAAAAAAGACATGAAAACAGAAAAGTGTTTATAGTTTTGAAATGACCGAAGGCATGCCACTGTGAAAGGTCTGCAAACCTCGTAGGCGTAAATGACCAATGATACCCGTCTATGGTGGGCCTTTCTTTAAAGTATACCGGATATGTAAGGTTAGCATACCGAATTAGTTAATTAACAAATTCTATTTTCATTTTTCCGCATTTTCTCACCGTCTATGAATAGTCATGGTAAGGAATTAAAGTAGCATTACCATCGCGTACAATAAACACACGCCACTAAAGCAGACTCGATTATTAACATGTCATTAAAGTGAAAAAGGAAACATTGCCGTTGTTTAACTCAGACTTCATGAAATATTATTCTTTCAGCGATACTTTAACTCTAAATCTACCCCACTCTCCTAAATAATACCACGCATGAAAAGAAATGCATAGCTCCTTGTAAGCCTGTCTGTCATATCTAATGTAAAGGAAGCTAATGAATTATACAGTTACTTACATTTTCAATTACATATTATACACCACACACAATAATTAGGCTCGATTATTGCCAAATCTTACCGTGGCACTCTACAATTTGTGTAAATTTGGCCCCTACGTTGTCGAGAGCAGTTCCCTCCTGTTGCTACCTCCAGATGATTACGTCTATTGGTGAACGGCGAACATAATCATTCCAACATAGAACAAAGTAACATTGAGAAAATTTTCTTATTTTGCTTCCTGGTCTTTCCCTCAATTATCGGGGGTCAGCACTTAGTATTTTTGTATCTACAAAGAAAGGGTATAAGCGGAATTTGAACATTAATGTGCCTCCATTTCTAAACAATTTTCTTCAATTTAAAAAGGTTTAATTTAATAAATCCTGATTATTTTCTTTCAATAACCAAACATTGCATTCTTTGTTTAAAAGTGTGTTACTGAACCCTTTAGGTCCATATAGAGGGATACCTACCTTCCTTACCTATCAGCAAAGTTCATGAGATCTGTCTCTTGGGTCGTATCGGGTTCTTCGTCACTTGCTGAGGTAAAGGTAGGGTTCAGTAATTCTAATCTATCTACTGTAATGAAAGGTCTGTTTAAAAGATTCCTATTTATTCAGGAAAATTCTGAAGCCATCTTTATGTCAATGGTATCATAGAAGTCAATTGTGTCCACTGGACACCACAATCATTTTTACATAAACGTCAGAACACTGGTGTGAGACTTTAACGTAACTACCTGACGGACATTCTTACTAGAAACCATTGTCTCAATTATTAATCATTTAAGAAAGGAAACTCTGGAAATCCTTAAATTCGGCTTCCACGTGAGACCACATGTACCATCATAGTGATTCGTTATGGTCCAGCCCTCGTAACACGAATTCTGGACTCTGGGTATAATTAAGGCCGTCCAATCGGTGTGTGCCACACAGTGGTTCTACGGCATGGACCCTTAATTGAATCGATGTGACCTGCGTCTATGTCATGGACAGACATCTAATCTTCTAAGTTACTTTAAAGTCATTGTGGATGATGACCGCAAGGAAATGATGCTACAATGGCATATGGCCCTAATCTAAGTCACTGAGGTTGATGACCCCCTGACCATCCAAGTTTCTAGGCTGAAGGCTAAACACAATTAAGTTACATGGGTTGATGACCAAAGTTCCACTTTACTATCCCCAGCACATTCACTGCTCAATCAATCAAAGTTCAATAATTACAACAATAGCAATGCATACACAAACTTTGTGGCAGTACAATCCATTTCCTTCGGATATGTCCCCTTAAACGTTACTTTATATTTTAATATTCCCCCAGAAAAACAATCTAAAATTTCCAGAATGCATCTCCAAGTTATTCGCTTGATTAAAGTTATTTCAAAATGCGGTTTCACTGGATTTAATAATTAAATAAATTTTGAATGATTTGACGAAATGTTAACGAACAACAAATTTTATCTCCGCGGACTCTGGTTTCTTCACAAATTTCTACGCAGCTGTGATGTGAATTCAATATTGCGATGTTTATCTGGCTGGAAAAGAATTGTTACATAATTCATGTCCAGTTATATATCTTGTCTCGTGATTTCACAATTTAAAATCTAATCTAGTCCTAACCATTATTAAAACTTCGATATCCTATGAATCTACGTACAAACCAAACAACTCGCCATATAATTACGATGTCATATCTCGTCATACCATTATGAATTTTGCACACCCCTCACAGACAAACCGATCATCACAGCCATCGCTCTATATTTTGGACAACCCTGAATTTGGTTACTCTGTTCCTTATACTAAAAGTTCGTGATTTCAAATGTTCATTACGTCCCCAATTACAGTATTTCACAATACTCAGATCATTACCGGCTATGAATTTCAACTAAATCCAGCATTTTAACGTTTTCCCTGGCCGAGAATACAGTACAATCTCAATTCCACGCCTGTCCCGTTATCATAGCTGAGGCCTCTCATCCCCCAAGTTCGCTTGGCAGTTACATGAAACACCCGGTTCGTTCTACCTGACTGACTTCTCAAAATGCTCCCTTTAAACTCTGCCGACATAATTAAACAAATACGATATTCTAACCAACAAAATGCACAGATTATGCTTCAAGATGCCCACACTAATTATACGCGTCGCCAATTGATACCGCTATGGATTTCTATGAATTTCTTTCCATTCTCAACATTATAAAATATTCCTCGGGCTATAATGTCCCGGCTTCAATGACAGGACTCTAACCTGATTCGCACATCTCATCTCAACTCATATAAAACATTCCTCGGGCTTCCGTGTCCCGGCTTCAATGACAGGACTCTAACCTGATTCACAAATCTCATATCAACAAACTAACCTCTGTTTCCCAGCTCCACAATTATCATCGACAAAGAACTGGAATAAAATCCTTACTAGAAATCTCGACGTCTAATATCGCACAATGCATTAATCATGAATAACTTCGCATCAATGATATCGTATTTAATAACTTGATTTTTACGAGAAATGACTGAAACATTCTACTAGCTCTTTTTATTGTCAGTCAGACACAGTTTCAAATGGGCATAGAAAAACGTTCTCTCCGTGACCAAATTCATCACCCTAGATTCTCACCCGACAGCGCGCTTCCACTCGATTGAAAATGAGTAACCATGGATTATTATTATTAACGTCAAATTGCAGACAAAATTTTTTTTACGTCGAATAAACATCTTAATTTGGCATCACAAAATATAGGCAGTACACTTCACACGGATGACGATCTACATTGGACGTGATATCGCTTCCGAAACCTATTCAATAACTTTTTACAACATCATACGGCACTCGCAAGCCTTCAAAATTTTATCCAAGTGGAAAATAAAACAAATGACTCTTTTAGTCGTACTCTCACATTTACAAAACTTAGTAGGGTGACCACTGCGTCGTATATACCCATTCAAATACACTTTTAGAAATCATGAGACAAGATATAAGAGGTAGTAAGATGGAAAGTCACCTACCTCATGTCGTCACGCCAGTGTTCGTCATAAGGCTCACCTGCGACCCTGGCATTTTATTTAGCCATTTTTACATTCATGGCTTTACAAACCATTTTTATATATCTTCAGGTTTCCTGGAATAAAGCATAAAAAAACGAAAATGCCCTTCACTTGTTTGCTGCGTGCACACGATGGACTATAATTATTTCCGCACACGAATTCTTAATCACATTAGAATTTATTCAGTACTTTGACCGTCCTATCTGGTACAATTATTTCACTCAAGAAAACTATCTCCTCATGGAGTCAAGACCTAGCCGCAATGGCTAAAATCTGCAGTTGAACTCAGTCTACTTTCGTTGGTTTGATTTCGCAGAGCAGCTCAACAATTTTCCGTCCGCTTTGTATCACAAATGCCGGAGAAGGAGACTTCGTCATGGCGTCCCTTCATATTTATAGCAGTTACCCCCTCTCTTCGGATATCTCCCTTTGCCGCCAAGAAAATTCCTATAAATTTTCTGACTTACCTAAACTGTAATTTCAAGAGTTTTGAAAGTGACTACATGCTTGCTACATTTCTGGCGGTAGTGTTCATGGACATTTAAAATTTTTACGGGTTCGATTTGTGAGATGATTGACCTCCTTTGATAGGCTCTATATTTTTTTGACTTGGCTTGGGTCGCCATGTACACGCGCTTTGAAATAGTTCACAAAAATGACCTGAGATTCTTCCGCCGTTGACACGTGTGGCTGACGTCACTTACCCCAGAGCGTGGGACCGAAGGTAATCACCCCCTCGTCACGTGTCAAATCCATGCTATCAAGAATCCAACTTTTAAATGATTGTCGATTTATGCATAATGTTCTTAGGGCACAAAGGTCATGGGTTCAGTATATACAAAGAAAGGGTATAAGCGGAATTTAAACATAAATGTGCCTCCATTTCTAAACAATTTTCTTCAATTTAAAAAGGTTTAATTTAATAAATCCTGATTATTTTCTTTCAATAACCAAAATTTGCATTCTTTGTTTAAAAGTGTGTTTTACAGGCATGTTATATGTGTTATATTTAGTGTTCGAAGACTGATAATCTTTAAAGTTACATCTGTGTAAAGGTTCACATTGCAGCGATTGCCTTTCTTTTCTTTTCTTTGATAGGCCTACTGATTATTTCAAGGATACAACTCTGCAAATTTTAAAATGTTATATTGAAGTATTATACTTTACAGGTAGTGTAAATTTCAAACCAGCTGTAATTATTCGCTGAAATATAATTATTAGAGCTCCAAAAATTGTGAATTGATACAATTCCTTTCTAGACAATATGTATTTATGAATTTTGTATTTATCTTCGGATTTTAAAATGTTTTTAAGTACGATTCTGCTTCACCCCAAAAATTTCAAAGTTGATTTAAAATGTACTCTTTATAACCGCGAATTATTCCATTATCTTCCAGCTAAATCTTTTCTTAACAATTCTTGCACTTCATCTTCTCACATTCATGATCTGAGAAAAATCGGAGACAATCTTTGAACGACTTCTTTGTCTGGAACAGTAATCCACTTGGATGTGAAGCACATTACTCGATGCGTATTCTCAAGTTTACTCCAAAGTAATTGTCGCACTCTGAACAGTGAGTCTTATAAGAGAGGTCACGAGAAGAAAATAGTCCTGGTCGTCCTACTCCAGACAAATGGTTTATGAAAACGGTCGGTGAGTTGTTTGATCATAGTAAAAACGAATATGTTCATCTCGAAAAGTACTCAAGAAATACCTTGATGTGAAAAATTTAACAGTCACTTTTAACCCTGCAAAATTGGGCACTGGCATGTTGAAAGAGAGAAAAAACTATGACGACTCGAAAGCTGAAGGCATGTTTTAACAGCACGTAATTCATCATAAAACGTCTGCAATTATTGTTAGCCTCCTAATTAGTTGTCCTCCTAATTACGGGTTTTATTACCTTAAAGTTCATTTGGAAACTATTCGGCTGCGTTCCGTCTTTTGGCCTTATTGGAGCATCCATTAGCCTCCTCATCACACTTCCATCGCATTCAGTTTGGTTTTAAGAAAGGCAGATAACAGAGGAGCTAACTAACGATTCTTCTAGCTTCAGCTCAGCATTCTATAATATAACCTTAGTAACCTTGCATGTTAAGGCCGAAGAAAGTAACAACTTCGTCGAAGTAAAGTAATTGGACTCTTATAAAAATCTACCTAAACGGTTTTCATCGAGTGCCAAGTGTAATTATAGTTATCCATGCCTTAACGTAGATGGAATATTATAATGAAAACTTGCCCTTTTGTAGTCTGTATACCACAAATTTCTCATTTATCCATATATATACCAACTTACTTCTAGCTGTAAACCGCTGAAGCGAAACCATTCGAGAAGTAAAACTTGACATTATTTTAACATGTTTGCCATTATATACACTCGAATGAACATACAATTTCGCCTTGGTAGTGTTTGAGTTCCAGTCATGTATATTACCCTGGAAATATACCTACAACAAAATCCATACGAACAAGTAAAAATAAGCTATGGACATTCATTAATGGAGCGTTGTGCATATCACAATAATTGATGAATAGCGTGCGATTCATAACGATACGAATGAGTGCTGAATGAGGATTCGACCTAAATATAAAATTAAACGGCGTATGGCTTTTAGTGCCGGGAGTATCCAAGGACAAGTTCGGCTCGCCAGGTGCGGCTCTTTTGATTCGAAGTCCGTGGATGAGCTGCTCGTCGTGAGGAGGATGAAGTGATGATGAAGATGACACACAGACACAGCCCCAGTGGTAGCGGAATTAAGCAATGACGGTTAAAATTTCCGACCCTGCCCGGAATAGAATCCGGGACTCCTGTGTCCAAAGGCCAGCACGCTAACCATTTAGCCATGGAGCCGGAGAACTTAAACATAAATATATTACAGAAATTCATTAAACAATTCTCAGTCTGACTGGCGAACGTTGAAGCAGTATAGTGAAGTCCAGCAACGTCTCAACAATCTCCACGTAAGATTCCGGCTCCATGGCTAAATGGTTAGCGTGCTGGCCTTTGGTCAAAGGGGTCCCGGGTTCGATTCCCGGCAAGGTTGGGAATTTTAATCATAATTGGTTAATTCCGATGGCACGGGGGCTGGGTTTATGTGTCGTCTTCATCATCATTTCATCCTCATCACGACGCGCAGGTCGCCTACGGGAGTCACTTCTAAAGACCTGCATCTGGGGAGCCGAACATGTCCTCGGACACTCCTGGCACTACAAGCCACACGCCATTTCATTTCATTTTCCACGTAAGAGGCAATTCAGCTGTAAAGTTCTGTGCCGGACACTTCTAGAAATTCAGATTAAAATTACATACCGCAACAATTTCTTTCACGTACATTTTGATGTGCTTTTTAACCTCTATGATCGTTCTTCACTATCTGAAAATATGCTCCTCCCCCGCAAAGGAAAGGAAAAGAATAACAAACCAAACTTCTTCAGCACCTATAACGTTAAACTCATACCAACAAGTGGAAACTTGCAAAGGCCATAAATGAACCGTATAGTATGATATCCTGTTATCATCACTTATAGTTCGAGTTCTAGATTTTATGTTTAGATCATTAGTTGTCTTGAAGAAGACTGTTGCATGTAGACAAATAGTATGAATTCCAACCTCCTTCGTCCATCGTCGAGGTGTAGAGGGTATACGACACCAGAAATATTTCATGCTGTACCCTGCACCAGCTGTAAAGTCGTACAGATGACCTGATGAAACATTTGCTCTCATGACCGTGTGTGACGCTTCTCCTCGCTTCAGACAGGTAAAATAGGATTTTAGTCCAAAGCTCGAGCAGACCAATCGATAATTTTGATGTGCACTCTTGAAACTGCTGAATCTTAATAATCAAATAGAGACAGCTCATTATCACACTCGAAACCATAATATTTTGCATCATGTCAAGACTGAGCTAAAAGTGCACTCATTTGGAAATTTGACGTGAATCCCATCACAGCCTTTATTCACTTCAGTGAATGGAATCCAGTCAATCCCATCACAGTCTTTATTCACTTCTAAAATGAAATCCAATAAATTTTATAGTCATCGGAGATAACCTCTTTCTTTAGCAGACCGATGGCATCAAAGTATCTTTATTAAAGGTTAAACATTAATTTATTGAAACCACCTATTCAATACTGGTTGAGTCTTTATGACTATAACAATGTCATTACATTAAGTTTGAGTCAAAATTATTTAAAACATGGACGGCTTGATCATTCATTTGTACTGTTAAATAAATAATATTGACTATGATTAATCCTAAAATAGCATCCACTCAGAGCTCTGACTTGGAAATAGAATTAATGGCTGACGATGCCTGCAATGCCAGGCGAAACATGCACCATACTCAAACTTAATGTAATGGCATTGTTATAGTCATAAAGACTCAACCAGTATTGAATAGGTGGTTTCAATAAATTAATGTTTGACATTTAATAATTGAACTTCAATACGGTCAAATGAAAATAATCACTTGTAATCAGAGTATCTTGTAATCGGTTGCAGATATTCTCAGAATATCCTAGGAAACTGGTGACTTCCGTGAGCCACATTGCGTTTAGAAACACCCTCTCCCTTGAAGAAGGTCGTGGCGGGTTCCATCCTACAGGAGTAGAAACCCTTCTTAACCAATCCCCTCAACGCCGAGCTACTTCCCTTGCCAATTTGGCATCGATCTGAACTCTGCGATGTGAAACATCACAATCTGACCACCGCTTGACGATCACGATGAATAACAAGCTCTCAGCCTGTGCGAAGTGAGACATCGCACCGAGAAATGGAAAATTTAATTTCGTGTATGTCTATTGGATTTAATTATACTATTATACTTTGTCAAGGGCGAGTTGCGGTTATGGGTGCGAGCTTGCATCCGGGAGATAGTGGGTTCGAATCCCACTGTCGGCAGCCCTGAAGATGGTTTTCCGTGGTTTCCCATTTTCACGCCAGGCAAATGCTGGGGCTGTACCTTAATTAAGGCCACGGCCGCTTCCTTCCCACTCCTAGGCCTTTCGTATCCCATCGTCACCATAAGACCTATCCTTGTCGGTGAGACGTAAAGCCCCTAGCAAAAAAAATACTTCGTCAACTATACGGCGCGTGCTGGACATTTTACAATGCCAATGTTTCGATCTGCACAAAAGCTAAGGCAGCCGACTCCGTAAGACAAACTACATTTTGTTTGTCCGAATGTACATTTTGGGGTAACTAGATGATACTGTGAACCCAAACTGACATCGCATTACTTCATATTGAGTGAATTAGTTACGAGGTATGGGTCGTGTAGCTGTCAGCACCATTTCAGATGATAGTGGGTTCTATCCCCAAATACGGTTTTATGTGGATCCTTATTTTTACACCAGGTAAATGTCTGGGATTGAAATAAAAGGTAGATTTCTTCAAAAGCTCACGTGAACACCTACATGTTGCAGGGCAGATATAGAACTGGTATTCTGACATTGGAAACAATCGGAAAGTGAATACAACTTCCTGTTCCCAGCTGCGTTACGATTCTATGAAGCCTATGAAACATGTAATGACAGTACCAACGTGAGAGAATCAAAACTGAAAATGAAATTCATGAACACAGAATCATCTGCTAGAATATTTATAATAAATGTCTCTGTCAATAAATTGCAATTCTTAAAACAACAACAACAACAACAACAACAAAAACTTGGCAAAAGAAGGTGCCGGTACCTACTGCGTACCGTTACGTGCTGACAGAAGAAAATCATTGAGTATAAGATAGTGATGTTTGGTAGCCGGTGTATTTCAAAATATAAGGACAGCAAGTTCTGAGAGAGAGTAATCCCCTTAGCTATTAGCCTGCAAGTTTTAGAAATAATGGGTGAAAGGTATTTAGAATATCGTCGTTGCCGGGACGAAACCTCCTATCTTCTATATAAATAAAATAGTTCGTGTCTGTTTGTTTGTCTGTTTGTTCCACCATCACGTCGAAACGGCTGGATAGATCTCAACTAAACTTCATATTTAGAGTATACTCCTCCCGGGGAAGGTTTCGATATTCATATCATTTTAAAATCTTTGAATACACGGGGGGTTTATAGGAAAACTAGAATGGTTTTTCCACCATCACGTCGAAACGGCTGGATAGATCTCAACCAAACTTCATATTTAGAGTATACTCCTCCCGGGGAAGGTTTCGATATGCATATCATTTTAAAATCTTTGAATACACGGGGGGTTTATAGGAAAACCAGAATGGTTTTTCCACCATCACGCCGAAGCGGCTGGATAGATCTCAACCAAACTTCATATTTAGAGTATACTCCTCCCGGGGAAGGTTACGATATGCATATCATTTTAAAATCTTTGAATACACGGGGGGTTTATAGGAAAACCAGAATGGTTTTTCCACCATCACGTCGAAACGGCTGGATAGATCTCAACCAAATTTCATATTTAGAGTATACTCGTCCCGGGGAAGGTTTCGATATGCATATCATTTTAAAATCTTTGAATACACGGGGGGGTTTATAGGAAAACCAGAATGGTTTCTCCACCATCACGTCGAAACGGCTGGATAGAACTCAACCAAATTTCATATTTATAGTAAACTCATCCCGGGGAAGGTTTCGATATGCATATCATTTTAAAATCTTTGAGTACACGGGGTGTTTATAGGAAAACCAGAATGGTTTTTCCACCATCACGTCGAAACGGCTGGATAGATCTCAACCAAATTTCATATTTAGAGTATACTCATCCCGGGGAAGGTTTCCATATGCATATAATTTTAAAATCTTTGAATACACGGGGGGTTTATAGGAAAACCAGAATGGTTTTTCCACCATCACGTCGAAACGGCTGGATAGATCTCAACCAAATTTCATATTTAGAGTATACTCATCCCGGGGAAGGTTTCCATATGCTTATAATTTTAAAATCTTTGAATACACGGGGGGTTTATAGGAAAACCAGAATGGTTTTTCCACCATCACGTCGAAATGGCTGGATAGATCTCAACCAAACGTCATATTTGTAGTATACTCCTCCCGGGGAAGCTTTCGATATGCATATCATTTTAAAATCTTTGAATATACGGGGGGTTTATAGGAAAACCAGAATGGTTTTTCCACCATCACGTCGAAACGGCTGGATAGATCTCAACCAAATTTCATATTTAGAGTATACTCATCTCGGGGAAGGTTTCGATATGCATATTATTTTAAAATCTTTGAATACACGGGGGGTTTATAGGAAAACCAGAATGTTTTTTCCACCATCACGTCGGAACGGCTGGATAGATCTCAACCAAACTTCATATTTAGAGTATACTCCTTCCGGGGAAGGTTTCGATATGCATATCATTTTAAAATCTTTGAATACACGGGGGTTTATAGGAAAACCAGAATGGTTTTTCCGCCATCAATTCGAAACGGCTCGATAGGTCTCAACTAAACTTCATATTTAGAGTATATTCATCCCGGGGAAGGTTTCAATATGCATATCATTTTAAAATCTTTGAATAGACGGGGTGTTTATAGGAAAACCAGAATGGTTTTTGTTGTATGTCCGGCGCTCCCTTCTCGCTCCGCCAGCCAGCTACACGCGCGCCAAGTGTCATTCTTCTAGTCTCGACGCGCAGCCCTCAGTGCGCGTGCCTGAACCATCGTGTGTGTACTATAAAGAGGAACTCCCAGCCTGTCCAGATGCCCACTTGCCCCGGTGTCCAGCTCCAGAATACACCCTACGTCGAGCACGGAGGCTACTCCTCTTGAAAATGTGCTTCGACCAGATGGACTGAATTTCTGGCAGTACGAGGTCTCACCTCTGGTCACCGCTCCTATTGCCTTTCCGCTGCCCATATCCAGTCATACTATTACATACCGTAATATTTCCCTAATTAATGCAAGCTCCCTTGGTTTCGCCAAGTAAGAATTCTTCCAACATTGAACTTGCTTTTATGAACTCAGCAAGGAAGGACTTTCCAAAACATTTATGTCAGTACTTCTGATAGTTTTCGACTATCGACTTTTCTTATCACAAGGACTATCTTTTCTAGATAGTAGTGGATGTAAATACTGTAAACTTGTATATAGTGTACAAAAGATAGACTCTTTCTCAAGATTCCTAATTCATTTTGCTTCAAGTTAAATTTCAGTTTTATTTGTGTAAATAGTGTATTTTGCATTTGAAGCGAATAATAAAGTTGTGTTTTGTAAATCTCAACCTTGGTTACAACAGTTTTCCTCCATTTTCTCTTATACTATTGATTTTCTGTAAACTTCGTTTACCGTACGTGAAACGTCTCTTCATTATAAACAACTTTCGTTATGTTCATAATTTACCTTACTCTTTACATGACGGAGAAATTTACAATTTTCTGCTGGTACCATGCTCTGCATTGAGTGACCGACAGACCGACAACGAACCTACAGGTTACCATGGCAACGTCTCTGACTGCATGCCAGCAGATAAGTAACGTATTGCCATTTTCCTCATTATGCTTTTAAATTCGTGGTTGTTCCTTGGGTAGAAGGCAAGAGAGGCGTCAATCGGCCTATCTGCGGGATATTGGCGGAATATCGTTGGTTGTTATAACCGCCTTCGAATAGATTAAGTAATAACACCATTAGTCATCTTCTTATTATTTGTTTACCTAGGAATCAATGGACCTAAATTTCTCCTCTGTTACCGTTTTATTATATCCATAACTCACACTAGCATAATTTATTGAGGGGCATTTGATTTTCCAATACATTAACTTGGCATTTACATATTTGTCGTTATCCGGCTGTCCTCAGTTATAATCCATTTTCTATTACTTTCAACTTTCTTAACTGTATTATTTTCTTCCTTAATTACGCCGTATGTACGCGAGTGCTACAAACTACTGGATGTATTTCCACCAATACTCATATTTAGAATACACCTGTCCTTGATAGGTTTTAGGGCAAATATTGTTTCTAAATCCCTGAACTGACTGGCGGTTTATACGACACCGAAACAGTGATTTTGCACTTCCACAAAATATACACAACCAACATTAATTTAAATCTACCTGCCTTGGTAGAAATTAATTTCTAAACCTTTTTTCTCATGTGCATCATTTCGATACGAGGATTAATAAGGTAGATATCATTAACGGACCGTTTTTTTGTACAAGTCCCATCGGACTTAACTCACGAGCGGGTGCGTGTAAAGCGTATTCCTTACAACTTGAAAACAACTAAAGACATTCGAACCAAAATTCATATTTAGCATCCACCTGTCCAAAGGTAGGTTTTAAACGTAAATAACATTTCATGTTCCGGAATGGACTGGCGGTTTATAGGGAACCGAAATGGTGATTTTATTCTTCCACAATATATACAGAACAAGACCAACCTGACTGGAAATCGACCAAACGTGATGGAATTCCACCTCTAAACCTTTTTCTTTTCATGTGCATTTTTTCGTCAGGAGGATTAATAAGGGAGATATCATGAATGGTCACTTTTGCAGGTTAAGTCCAGCGGACATAGCCAAAAAGGTGTTTTACATGGAGCAGATTCCTTATCTATATAAATCAAATCGTAACGACTGTGTGCCTCTACACTGACTATTTTGGCGAAATTTTCGTACAGCTTTCCGTTTAAGGGGTAATAATGACCATCTGCGTAATTTTTGGTTTAGTTTCCTGAAAGTCCTAATTTTTACCCGCCTCGCCCAAAATCCAGATTGCGGCATAACCTGCCAGAAGAAAAAGAAGAGAATTGAAATTTGACAATATTATACGTTTTAGCCTGTAACGAACGGAAAACATCCAAGATCATTAAATTTTTCACTTTTTATCCCCGAAGAATATCTAAATATGCAGGCAATTTTAATGATGGTGCAGACCATCGGAAATTCCTATCACATAACAGATTGCACAATCTCCGTTCAATTTGGAATGATCTACAACCTTGGTCTTATGACTTTTTGCCGTATCTGTATCCCTTTTACGTTTGATTTTTCTCTATTAATGGATGTTAAGTCAATTTGGAATTTTCACATGCATAATTCATACCTTCGATTACTTATATGAAATACAGAATCATCAAACTCTTCACGAAAATTGGCCCACCCAGTAGCCATATATGAGCCAAATGCTATGTATGTAGCTGTCACATAATTATCCGAAAAGTAATGTAATGTGAGATAATCTTACAAGAACGTTACCCTGTTCCACGTTTCTAACTCAATCTGACCCAAAAATAGATGACATATCATAGGACCAGCCATTTAGGCCACTAAATCCGGCGTGTCTTATGGTATAATCCTTTGTCGATATGACGTACGTTTAGTAGCAGTTAATCTGTAAATGAAGGTCTTCAATATTGTAAACACGCATATACTTTCGTATGTCGATCTATATTTATTCACTGATGTCGATTTGTAGCGATCGAGAAAGGGTGGGTCTGCTATTGTAATCAGTACTCCCCACACCGACTTTGACTGGCAGTATGAAAGGGTTCCTTCTCCAACTCCTGTGTAACTGTCATTAGTAAGGAAGGTCTACAATTGTAATGAATAGTTCACTTCTCGATTTGACTTGCAGAAGGCATGTGAGCATGCAGTTTTGTTTAAAACTCCCCTACCCGATTGTGTTTGGCAGTAGGCAAGGGTGCCCGCCATTATAAAGAAATGTCCTCATCTAAAATGTGACTGGCATTAGGCATAGTGGCCTGCTATTTTGATGGAAACTCACCAACTTGGTGTGACTGGCAGTAAGCTGGCTGGAAGTAGGAAAATGGGCCTGGCATTATAATGATAACTGCACAACTCAATTTCGAGTGATAGTAGGGTAATTGCCTGCCATTATAATAAAAACTGTAATCTGTGTGGAAGTAGGAAAGGGGGGCTGCCATTTTAACGAAAACTCCCCAAATCGATTCTGTCCGCATAGTAGGCAATGGAGCCTGCAATTATAATGTAAACTTCCCAACTCGATTGTGAATGGCAGTAGGCAAGTGAGCCTGCCGTTATATCACAAATCCATAACAAACACTTTACATGGGAAACAACGTACGGGGACCTCCCCATGCTCTTTCTCGGATAACGCTAAGAGACATGCAATTTTAAAACAATCTTATTTACTGCATGCACACTATTTACTTCGATATTCGAATACAATGTAGAATACCGTAGCGAAGCACGGGTACATTCGCTAGTGTTGTAACGTTCCAGACGTTACAGTGTAATTATGTTAATTTTATTATGTGTAATTAATTAAGGAATTTAACGTCATGATATTTATTTTGGTATGTAATTGTATTATAATTCATGTTTAATCATTTGCTCACTATCATTTCATTACTTTGTAACTACGACTTATAAACGAGGGCTGAATATCCTCATATTCACTTAGATTCTTGCGACAGTCGGTTAAAATTAACTTGCAGTAGATTTCCTCTATCTTGCCACATCACCGAGGAAGTTGGAAGGACAAATTTAGACATCAAGTTCTGAGAAAAGCGAGCACGTGTTCACGCGTCCTAACGTAAGCTACCGTATTTCGACCAGAATTATTCGAACTGATCAACGCCTATATTTTCAAAGGAGCGTCATGTTGCCATGGATACTGAGTGAAAGGACGAATTGAAGAACAGTTGATATCTTGGTTATGGCCAGTCAACTCTAATATCTGGAGTGGGGAGAGACGTGTCATCTGATTGGACCACGTGTAGCGACCTGTAATTAGCGCGAGAGAAGGTTATAAAAGGGCGTGTTGGAGCTCGTGGCTTCATCTTCTATTGATCTTCTACTGATCTTCTACTGATCTTCTACTGGACTTCTACGAGAGTCTCTCTACATTATTCTACGTATTCATTATTATTGATCTTCTACGTGATAATCTACTTGATTCTTCGTCTCGATACTTAGAAATTCTGAATGAGGGGTGTATAGCCACGCTCATCAGGAATTACGTACAGCACGGCTACAAGACCGGTTTGAACCAGTCTAAGTCAATAGATAGTTTTAATCTAGATAGAAATGAAACTTCAGAGAACATTTTCAGTAAAGTTGGAAGGATTCTTAATTGAGTATCCTCTCCATATAACCCAAGGTGGTTCTTCTAACTATGACTTAGGGCTTATCTCCAATATATGGGATAAAGCATAATAGGGAGTGTTAGTTTTGAAGTCATCTTCCAATTAGTGGTGGGTGCAATTGGCAAGGCAGGAATGGTACTTAGCTGCAGATAAAGAGATCTCAAAGACGACCGGTGATGTTCCCGCGACAAAGATGGAAGCTTTCCAAGGACCAGCAGAACAAGACTACATGGTGAGCAAGCGAGTTAAAGATATTGCAAGTTTTCGCGAAGTAGAGTCATTCAATTTTTTGTTAAATTCATTTTCCATTTTAATTCAGTTCTCGTTCAACCGTCGTCATTTATATTAAATATAATAAATAGTATTTTTTTTAGTTCATTTTAATCAATCTGCCTTAATTAGCCTTTTGATTTTTAATTCTCCTGCTTAATGATTAGTGCACTATCACCCCACACTTGTGATAAGAGTCTGTCCAAGCTTGATTATAAATTTTATCTTTAAGTCCTCAACTTAAAGATTGGCGCCCTTTGCTTGCTTGGTTGCATTTCTCGTTCGATGATTGTTCTCCGAGAGGGGAAGTCACAGTGTGTTAATATTTTTGAAGATATACTGACCCGCAGCACATACATTATGAAGAGCGAGAATGCCTTGGCAATAAGCACACAATATTGCACCTTACATGACAGGACCTTACCGGCCAAAGTTCTAAGCTAATTTTTTTCACATAGGAGGTTTTGTCCCAGCAGCGACGATATGCAAATATCCTGTCTTCTGAGGATATGGTCAATTTCGCGGGATTTAATGGAACAGTATGTTTGTCTTGAACACGTGTCACTCTCCTTGAAGGAGATGACTTCTCAGTGGTCAATTTGAAACGAAGACGTAAAAGGGGTGTGCACTGATTCATGAAGAGCTATTGTGAGTACGCTCGTTCCAAATCATGTCATCAATATGCTAATTTGAGGGTAATCTGGAAAACTTCGCCATAGTTACTTGACTAGGGTACAATCCTGGAACCCAGTTAATTTTGTATCTGTAACACCCTCAGTAAGTGTACTACCAGATTCTCTGTAGCGAGAGCGACCAGTTTCCTGCACTTTTTTTCCCTCGGTTCCACGTCGCACCGACTCAGATAGGTTTTATTGCAACGATGGAATTGGAAAGAGCTAGCACTGGAAAGTAAGTGTCCGTGGCCTTAACTAGGGTACCGTACAGCCCCAGCATTTATCTGGTGTGAACACGATAAACCAAGGAAAATCATTTTCAGTGCTACCGACAATGGACTTCAAAGCCACTATATTTCAAAGAAAGCTCATAGCTATGTGACGCAGATCATGTATCCAACTCTATCCGTTCTTATTTTGTAGTATATGGAAGTATTCATAGTCAGTTTTCTTTTTTTTTTTGCTATTTGTTTTACGTCGCACCGACACAGATAGGTCTTATGGCGACGATGGGATAGCATAGGCCTAGGAATGGGAAGGAAGCGGCCGTGGCCTTAATTAAGGTACAGCCCCAGCATCTGCCTGGCGTGAAAATGGGAAACCACGGAAAACCATCTTCAGGGCTGCCGACAGAGGGTTCGAACCCACTATCTCCCGATTACTGGATACTGGCCGCACTTAAGCGACTGCAGATATCGAGCTCGGTAGTCAGTTTTCAGCCTGGTTCAGTTCATTATTACGCTAGTATTAAGTAGCCCAATTTTGATTATTTACAAATAATATACTCAACGTGGGTTGCTTTCCAGACAACGATATCTTCAAGTGGAAGAAGAATGAAAACCAACATGTAAGTCAGTCGACTGTTTTACTACAATACCACATTCAAGGATTCAAAAGGAGATTACGCATTATTGCGACACTGTCCAAACTGCTTTAATAGAAAGGAATACTCTTTCTGTCCCTAGTTCTGGATCATCATAAATTAAGGTAAGTGTATTCTTTTACTGTGGTCTGAATTGTTTTATACCGTTGTACATATTATTAGATATTTTAAGTACTCCCCTTCGTTAATTACATTCGTGCTTACTTAATGTTTATTTATTCCCCTTTGCCACATGTTTTCATAACATAACATAATTTTGCCGTATTTTCCAGAGTGCTCCACTCTTTATTTAATACCTAGACTACTGTGAGCGACTACTCTAATTGGAATCCCAAACATTCACTGCAAATGAACAGTACTCTCAGGCAACATTTTTTTTTTGCTAGGGGCTTTACGTCGCACCGACACAGATAGGTCTTATGGCGACGATGGGATAGGAAAGGCCTAGGAGTTGGAAGGAAGCGGCCGTGGCCTTAATTAAGGTACAGCCCCAGCAGGCAACAATTATCCTAGTGGAACATTAGTCAATACCACCCAATGAGTAGTGTGTTTCATTCGGGGATAGTGGTTTCGAACTCCACTGTATGCAGCTATGGTGATGTGTTTCCGTAGTCTTCCATTTTTACACCAGGCAATTGCTGGGGCTGTACCTTAATTGAGGCCGCGTCCGCTTTCTTCTCTCTCCCAACTCTTTCTTATCCTATCGTCGCCATAAGACCTATCTATGTCGGTGCGACGTACAGCCAATTGTAAAAAATTGTAGTGTATTTCTATTTAATGTCATATTTTCGTATAAACTGTAGATTCCTCGGCTGAATCGTTAGCTGAAAGGCCTTTAGTTGAGAGAGTCCCCGGTTCGACACACGAATCGGTAGGCAAATTTAATGTTAAATGATAGAGACTCCTGGCCTGGGGACTGGGTGTCCATGCCATCTCCAGCATTCCTAACACTCACACACCACACACAACACTATCATCCGCCACAATAACACACAGTTTCCCACACATTGCAAAGGCCGTCCACCCACGTCGAAGCATCTGCCTTACCGGGGCTTCACCAGACAAGAAATTGTTATTGTTATTTTTATCAACTTCAGATTAGTTATTTCCTTCGATTTCACTTGATACGTAATTAGCTTATGCTTTCCCCACAAACGCGCTTATTCCAACATCACTGGACTCCATCCTAGATACTTACTTCGATTGCGACTATTTTAATTTCATTTTGAATTCCCCTTCACGACCATTCGTCCACTCAAAAGGATCAATTGAAACTATTGGTCCACTCCAAGGTGTTCGTTAAATTAAGTCCTTCTACATGGGTCCATGACAAAAAGTCCTTATCTCTAAAAATGTCCAGACGACCATACTTAAAATTGTTCACTCACTATACATAAATATATGACGCTGTCCCCAGCAATAATTTATAATAAATCACTGAGTTTGAATATACCCCTCAGAGAAAATTAGGCAATTTTGAGAATTAAATGTATATGGCGTAAATAATCTATTCACAGAAAAGTAAGCCAGTGCTTCAATGTAACGGGTATTGCCACCATTTTCGTGCGTGTACGCCAGAGTGTGTAGGTACTGATGTTGCGAGGAATGAAATCTCTGCATATCCCGTTGTATGACTATTGAGGATTTAGAAATTTTCATCATCTTAATAGATAAAACCTTGTAAAATCAATATAATTCTGGCTTTGAAGACAATGTAAGAAGGACTGTTAATACTTTAAAACGTAGCGCTGAAGAACCAAACGCCACTCCCTCGCATGTACTTCAAGGGGTAATAGGTGACATTCACGACGAAGAAGTACTTTTAATTTACAGGAAATAAATACGATGCAGAGGTTAGTAAACATGATTAAAAATATAAATTGACTTTCAAACTCCATGCCAGTGATTTGTGTAGAAATTCCATATCTCATATTTATGTTTACTGGTTGATGACCTCCCGGGCGCCGAACATTTATTTTCTATTTTGTACGTAGAAATGTAGAATGGTTCAGTGACATAAAGGAATTCGAGTAAAAGATCAAGAATATTAATATATTTTTCTCTCGCGGGTGTGTATATTGTTCTCATTTCTAGGTCACTATCTTTATTTCTCAATATCACCTTCCCATATTTATATAGAGACGATGAAGCACCCAGGGTTTTGTACAGACTTCGTGAGGAGATTTAATGCTAGATGAACTTTCTACTTTATGTAGTTGCCAGCTTAAATCCGGGATACGGTAGAGTTCGGATCTTACTGTCGGCAGCCCTGAAGATGATTTTCTGTGGTTTCCTATTTTCACACCACGAAGTGCTGGGGTGTTAAGGGAGCAGTCCTAGCCCTGTTATATCCAAGCGTGACCATTAGACCTGTCTGTGTCGGTGCGAGGTAAAATAAAATAGCAACAGCAACAAACAAAAGAAAGCAACTTCCTGCAGCAATGCGCTGATTAAACTTGAAAATCTCCCCTAAGTTGTGGGTATTCGAATCCTAGGGCAGACGGAGTGGGAGCCGAGCAACTAAATCACTGACCGTTAGCCTGTCACAGTACCTTTTGTGTCACTGGAGCCACTCTTACTTTAAGATTCACCCGGAATTCTAATACGGCGTCAACTCGAAAAACCTCCCCCATCCACAAAAAAACCCACAACCAATCGGAGTTAAATCTGGGATGTCTTTTCTGATTTCATGCAATTTTTCAAGTGAAATTCAACTTACCAGTCAACAGGGTTTAAAACAACTGACTATTCCGCTCTATTGTACCACCTCTTGTTATTGCTCTACTTGAAAGGGAGTAAAGCTGAGATTCAACTGCATTATCACTTCAAATAACTTCTGAAAATTATATAATCGAGAGTTATAATTCAAAATCTGACAGACAACAATTCTTCCATTATCGAGTCGATATTTAATAAATAGCACTCGCGCTCACTATCCGGCACGTCTTTAGATAGGTTTGCTTTTTATTTTTTACTTATTCATTCCAATAAAATGCAAGGACAGAACAATGTAAAGCGTCCCTTTGGCTCCTTGGTCATCCTTGTCCCCATAAATGAGCAATAACAGCACATTTCGAAGTTTGGAGTAGAAGATCAATTTTTCTCACCCACCTTGGCTTCCTTCCAGAAGTAAGAACTATTGCCCGACTACAGAGGCTTTGGCCCCTGTCCAAAACCAATGATCCAGTCAGTAATGGACTTAGGCGGCCCTCTCTTACTTGCTGTCATCCCTCGCAATCACCATGAGCATGACAATTGCTTCAATCCCTTCCTCTCCTCCCGAAACTTTTCAATGAGAACTCTGCCAACGACAGGGGAGGGGAAGACTTCACGCTCAGCCAAAGAGCAGCGGTGCGATAATGTCAGAAGAGCATGCACAGGGGAGTTATTCTATTTAATATAATCACCGCGTTATTGAAATTCTTCTGTTAATCCAGCCCAGCCAGAGCCCACAGAATCTCACCAGCGCAAAGAATACAAAGTAAGGATAAAAAATTGAAAAATTATGAAGTCAAGGAAAATATTGCAAGGAAAATGGACTGTGAGAAAACTTTGTAACTGAGTAATATTCTAAAATTACAATATCTCAATCAGATCTATCGTAATTTACCAGATTAGTGGACAATTGTGAGTGAGTCTTCTCTCCCCTTACACCTTCAAAATCTCGAGCTGAAATCTATGTTGGAACATTTCGCGGAACAAAATGAAATGGCGTATTTCTTTTAGTGGCGGGAGAGACCGAGGACATGTTCGGCTCGCCAGGTGAAGGTCACTAGATTTGACTCCCGTAGACGACCTGAGCGTCGTGATAAGAATGTAATGATGATGAAGACGACACGTACATCCCGCCCGGTGCTAGCGGAATTAACCAATGATGGTTAAAATTCCCGACCCTGCCGGGAATCGAACCTGGGACTACTGTGACCAAAGGCTGACACGCTAAACATTTATCCAAGGAGCCGGACTTTCGCGTAACGTTGGAATTAAACTATCTCCTTAGAATGCAGGGCCTAATGACAAATTCTGGCAGTGATAAAATACTACAAAATGTTCGAACAAAAAATCATATCGTCCCTGTTCTGCCAAAAGGGCGAATGTTACAATGCTCTTCCTATGCATTATTTCCCTTAAGACTGGTCACGCCTTCAAGCCATATACTGATATGCAGTCCACAGAACAATTTTCGTTGAGTTCAGTTTCCTGTGTGCGTGTGTAAAGGAAAATGAACTTTACTGTACCATACTGAAGGAATGTATGTTTGCATGGCATTTACCCACTCCTAGAGTGTGATATATTTAACGTTAATTTTCCTTTACACACCTGCATAGGGAAATGAACTCAACGAAAATTTTTCTGATGGAATGCATATCAATATATGGCTTGAAGGCGTGACCAGTCTTAAGGGAAATAATGCATAGGAAGAGCATTGTCACATTCGCCGTTTTGGCAGAACAGGGACGATATCCAATGAATGTATAGATAGAGTTTAAAAGTTGCAGTTTAAAAACATCGACGGTGCGTGAGCAATACCTCGTATCCCACAATGTTCTTCCGATCTATTAACCTCCTTAAAACTGATCACCCCTCCCAGCCAAAAATGGATATGCAGCCCATCAGAACAAAGTTCGTTGTGTTCATTTCTTATGCTGGCGTGTAGAGGAAAATGAACATTAAATACATTTTACTGTAGGAATGCGTGAATACCCCATGAAAATGTACATGCTTACAGTACAGTACAATAAGTTTAATTTTCATTTACATAATCGCATAGGAAAATGAACGCAGCGAACATTGTTCTGATGGACTGCATATCCATGTGTGGCTGGGAGGCGTGACCAGTCTTAAGGAGGATAATAGATAGGAAGAGCGTTGTGGGATACGACATATTGCTCGCGCACCGTCGATATCCTATTTCGGTGCACTTTAAAGAAAATTTGTTCATGTGGACCATCTGTATCTGTTTATGTTCATGCTAAGGGAATTGAGAAAACCTAACCATCGAGTACTTCTGAAATCTCAGGTCCAAAAAAAGGTTTCTTCAAAGCATTTCATATTTCTAAAATATTCAACATAAATAAAGCCAGAGAAACTTGAACATTACATCATTCAAGAAACAAAGAAACAGTAAATTACACTCAAGTCGTTTGGTGGCGTTATGCGATGGTTCCCACCGCTAAGAAGGTACAGTACATTTCGTCTGGCTTCATTCGCCACCGCAACATGAGCGGAAGCCAGCTGCACGTGCTGGATCCTCTGTGGTCACTGAGCACCAACACCACTCTCCCATGAAGACGGGCCGCGAACCCGCAAATACAGCTCACCATGCACTACATCGTTAATGTACACTAAAGATCGAGAGAACTGCCAGAGGCACACTAAAATGGAAGTTACTGAGATTTGACTTACTGCACTGTATAACCCATTGAGACATTAACCAATGCAACCTATGTTTTGTCATTCCCACATGGAATAGTGTGCCTTGCAGTGCCTTACACGTAGGGGAAGGGGGGGCAAGATGGGGACGCTAAGGAAAAAGTAGTTCAGGTGCGTTATACATGTTGACAATATGTTCATAAATAGTTCCATTTTGTTGCGTCACTATCTGTTTCTCATTGTGCACTAAAATAGTTTTTGAAAAGTTAAACACAAAAATTTCACACACAAAAAATCGTGCATACTACCAATGCCCCGTCTTGCCCCACATATGGGGCAAGACGGGGTGGAGGTTTCTTTGTCTCCATGGTGCTGCCACTGGCCTGGAAACTTGCATTCTTCAGTAAAAATTATACTAGAATTTGAATGTATTCCTATAACCTTGAATTACTAATATCAACGTAAAGTATTACACCATAATAAACCATCATAAGGCTCGTAGTTGGCATAATGAGCAAGAATACAATTTAAATTCATTTTTATGGTAAAAATATATGGATTTTTAAATGACCTGTGACCTCCTGAGAGGCCGTGTGCAGGTCTTTAAAGTCGACTCCCGTGGGCGACCTGCGCGTCAGGATGAGAGATGGAATGGATGAAGATGAATGAAACTGGGCAAGGGTGTCGAAGGAAGTTGCCGTGGACTGTCAGAAGGTACCGTCCCAGCATTTGACTGGTGTTGAAAATGGGAAACCACGGAAAACCATTTCAAGGACGCCCGACGGTGAGGCTCGAACCCACGCGTCTACCGAGTCAGCAGAGAGCTTGGCCCCATGACCTATCGCTGCGCTTTAGCCAGCATAGCCACTGCTGTCGGTAATGACTGATTTAGAACCCCACTACCCTTTGCACTCAGTATTTGGTCCCTTGGCCTATACCAGGGGGCATAATTTATAAAAATGAAATATGAATAGAAATTATATAAGTACCTATAGGGGAAATACTATTTATCCTAAAGGGCAAGATTAGGACTGGGGCAAGATGGGGACTAGGACAAGGTGGGGACTGGGGCAAGACGGGGACGTCCCCATCTTGCCCCAAATGTTATACTACCGGGCGAGTTGGCCGTGCGCGTAGAGGCGCGCGGCTGTGAGCTTGCATCCGGGAGATAGTAGGTTCGAGTCCCACTATCGGCAGCCCTGAAAATGGTTTTCCGTGGTTTCCCATTTTCACACCAGGCAAATGCTGGGGCTGTACCTTAATTAAGGCCACGGCCGCTTCCTTCCAACTCCTAGGCCTTTCCTATCCCATCGTCGCCATAAGACCTATCTGTGTCGGTGCGACGTAAAGCAACTATCAAAAAAAAAAAAAAAAAAAATGTTATACTGAGACTAACGGAATAAAACTATCTTCATTTATTTATGAATTTCCTCCACAAGCTCAATATATATACATTAAGGTACAGTCTAATGGATAGTCTTCAAGAACAAATGTATTTCAATTCCCGCTTACCTCATCAAAGTCCAAAGGATACATATGTATAAGATCACAGGGGTTAGAAACAGTAAAAAGGCCACTCCAAGCATCCAGACAGCTCACACTGACTAGAAGTCGTACAAACTGTGTAACCTTCATCTGCCCTTCAAGATATTTCCATTTTCAGGCCAGTGGCAGCACCATGGAGACAAGGAAACCCCCACCCCGTCTTGCCCCGTGTCCCCATCTTGCCCCCCTTTCCCCTACGCGTGAAACGCTCGGTTATTCGTGGACGTTGAGTTTGTTCAGTCGCTGTGCTAATAACTGGTTAGAATATTACGACCAGATCAGGTTATTTGTTTACTAAAGTCAGGAAATATGGCGTTAGTGAAAGACAATGAGCTGACCGACATCTTATTAGAAACACCATCTTTTTTCACGAAATTAAGCGATGAAGACAAAGTGAAGATTTTAGCAGAAAGGTCTATACCAAACCTTTCTTTAAAAAACGTTGATGGCAGATTTACACGTCACTTTCAAAAACAGTGGTATGCTATAAAGCCGTGGTTAACTGGCAGTGTAAAGAAAAAGAAACTCTTTTGTTTTTATTGTCTTTTATATTCAAGAAATGATTACGAATGGTGTCAAGTGGGGGTAGGAGAAGATAGTTTAAAGCACTTCATGGCGAAAACTAGAAAGCACGAGTGCTCAGTTAACCATTTAACTGTGACAGCCAAGATTCATGAACTGCAGTCTAAAAGGTAAGTTTGTATTTAGATATTTATCTGAGCTATATCGTTAACGACCGGCCCCGTGGCTGTAGGGATAGCGTACCTGCCTCTTACCCGGAGGTCCCGGGTTCGATTTCCGGCCAGGACAGGGATTTTAGAGATTTTTACCTGGGTCTGAGGGCTGGTTCAAGATCCATTCAGCTCACATGATTGAAATTGAGGAACTATCTGACGGTGAGATAGCGGCCCCAGTCTAGCCAAGAATAACGGCCGAGAGGATTCGTCGTGCTGACCAGACGACACCCCTATGTTTTGTCATTAGAACGAATGTTACCTCCGTACAGACCACGAATGCTTATGAAGCAGAGTTAACCCCGGCACTAAGAGTAGTTAGCCGAAAGGCTGAACTCTGCACGGATGCGGATATCCGCGGATTTAGTGACTTGGCGGATGCAAACTGCATGGCAGTGCGTATAATTTTGCTCATAATTTCTAAATAATTTATTAATTTTTACCCAGGATAGCATTCCAAGATAAAAAGTATCTGCCAGCCAACAAACATATAGATATTCAAACTCGGAAGGCCTTTGAATGGAGCGTGCTTCTGTATGGTTGTGAAAGCTGGACATTAGGAATGCAAGAAAAGAAAAAACTAGAGGCAATTGAAATGTGGGTCTGGGGAAGAATGCAGAGGATAAGTTGGACTGAAATGAAGAGCAATACCGAAGTCCTTAGAGAGACAGGAGAAGAACGCAATCTGATAACTGAAATTGAAAAACGGAAAATAAAATTTATTGGTCACATTCTGCAGCATGAGGAGTTCCTTTGTAACATCATTGGAGGAAGAATTGCTGGAAAAAGAGGAAGAGGACGACCCAGAACCTGCTTCTGGGGATAAAGTGCAAGACTTACGCTGAGTTGAAAAGACTGGCTCAAGATAGACATCTGTGGCTGCAGCGACAGGGGCTTAGCCTTTAGAATATGATTATGATGATGACCCAGGTATACTCTAGAAATTGATTAGCTGCCACCCCTGGAGGCCCGGGTTCGATTCCCGGCTCTGCCATGAAATTTGAAAAGTGGTACGAGGGCTGGAACGGGGTCCTCTCAGCCTCGGGAGGTCAACTGAGTAGAAGTGGGTTCGATTCCCACCTCAGCCATCCTGGAAGTGGTTTTCCGTGGTTCCCACTTCTCCTCCAGGCAAATGCCGAGATGGTACCTAACTTAAGGACACGGCCGCTTTCTTCCCTCTTCCTTGCCTGTCCCTTCCAATCTTCCCATCCCTCCACAAGGCCCCTGTTCAGCATAGCAGGTGAGGCAGCCTGGGCGAGGTACTGGTCCTCCTCCCCAGTTGTAACCTCCGACGCAAAGTCTGAAACTGCAGGACACTGCCCTTGAGGCGGTAGAGGTGGGATCCCTCGCTGAGTCCAAGGGAGAAACCGACCTTGGATGGTAAACAGATAAAGAAGAAGAATACTCTAGAAATTTAGACAAATGAGCCTTTCAAACATTTCATGCAGTTCTTTGTGCTTGTGGTCAGGAGACCGTTGACATTCGTATGGGAAAGTGGTGATGTATAAAGAGCCTTGAGTCCATACAGGCGTAAATCTGACTGAAGCCTAACTGGCTCCTGCCCACAATTAATGAGAGAAAGGAACAAAGTTTCCGAAAGAGATCCGCTCAATATGTCCGTAGTTGTCACAAGAGGACCTCCCTCAGAAACGTATCACTGTTCAGGGCTGTTGCCTGGTATCAGGCCTATTGTATTATGTTAACAGATCTATCCGTTTCAATTCCTTGGGTGTAATATAGTCAAATAGTTGCAATGTCCGCGGATAACCATTAGCGGATGCGGATGAAGGAGGTGAGGATGCGGAGCGGATGTCGATAATATTTTGTATTTCCGCGCAGGGCTTGCCTATAGGAGGCCACCATCTCCAGGACGTGTCTCTCCAGGAGTGATAAGTCTCGTCTCTAATTTTGTTGTGTTCTTGATCAGGAAT
>NC_090266.1:1179777762-1179797762 GCF_040414725.1 Anabrus simplex
TAAACCATATCTGAGCAAATATTCTTCAATATCCTTGTCCTCAGACATTCTGACACGCTTAATTTTTAAAGAATTTTCTTCGAGTCCGCCTCTGTGGTGTAGTGGTTAGCGTGATTAGCTGCCACCCCCGGAGGCCCGGGTTCGATTCCCGGCTCTGCCACGAAATTTGAAAAGTGGTACGAGGGCTGGAACGGGGTCCACTCAGCCTCGGGAGGTCAACTGAGTAGAGGTGGGCTCGATTCCCACCTCAGCCATCCTGGAAGTGGTTTTCCGTGGTTTCCCACTTCTCCTCCAGGCGAATGCCGGGATGGTACCTAACTTAAGGCCACGGCCGCTTCCTTCCCTCTTCCTTACCTATCCCTTCCAATCTTCCCATCCCTCCACAAGGCCCCTGTTCAGCATAGCAGGTGAGGCCGCCTGGGCGAGGTACTGGTCATACTCCCCAGTTGTATCCCCCAACCAATAGTCTGAAGCTCCAGGACACTGCCCTTGAGGCGGTAGAGGTGGGATCCCTTGCTAAGTCCGAGGGAAAAACCGAACCTGGAGGGTAAACAGATGATGATGATGATGATGATGATTTTCTTCGAAAATAGACTGTATTTTCTCCCTGTCCTTAAAAATGGAGAAATTAGTCAGTGTGATGCAATGCAGTCCCGATGTTCACATTTGTTTCGCCATTTTCTAAACGCCCTATTATGTGTGTCTTTTCTTGAATATTAAATATTTTAGTTTCCTTTTGCATCATCTTCACAGCTTGCCTTGATTAACAGACAGACATATTAAAAGTCCACAATAATAAGCGTTACATTGTTGTCAGCAATCCCCAAATACTTAACAAATAAAAATCAACATTGGACGTTATAGCCGATATTTTTCTCCGAAAATGTGATCAAAATACGTCATCTATATATATATACCGGGTGGTACAGCTGCCCCTATTTTTTCCCGAATATATGCAACCAGCTAGGACGTAAATGCCTCTTAGTCCCATCTTGCGCAACACCTTACAGCAATGTTATGTGCAGTTAACCCGATGTAGACTTCTCCGCACAATGGAAAAATGGTACAAGAGGCTGTAAGTGAGGTCCATCTCAAAAACACTGTACCATTGTATGTAGAGCGGTGTCCAATACTCTACTAACTTTTACGAAATGTTACTATACTGTACAAACCATAAACACGCCTATAGCTGTCGGTAGAGAATTGCGCACCTGATTGGTCCAAGAGGCCATTTTCTTTTGATAGAAAGGGCGGTCGTGGTATCATAGAAAACGTGATAGGGTAAGACCAATTACAGACATGTCAATGCACCCCCATTTTGTACAGTCTCATCACATCGAAATTGATAGAAACGTGTTTTGCACTGTAGTTTATAATCTGTGGCACGCAAATGCTGTACAGCAGATGTGATAGCTTACGCCATGTAATTACTACCGTTAGAGCGATCAAAAAAGGCATAAAACGGGACCATAAGGCTGTAACTCATCAGTAACTTGTCGAAGCGGGAACTTCCGCTCTCCTCGTGAATACAGAGTTACAAGAATGACGCTTGTACGTTGCAAATAGCTGCGCGGAATTACGTATGGAACACGTACCGCGATAGGTTACTTGAAGCAGGAAGGGTTCCAACCAATCTTGAATCATGCATTTTTTAATGTCATTTCATATTCGCCTAGGCATCGTTTACGAAGACCTTTCTGAAGTCTCCGATATTCTTCTACGGAAGTTATAATAAACAGGTATCATAAATATCGCCACATACGCACCGATTGTGAATACCACCTGAAACATAACGCTGGACTCATTCAACCAAGTAACGCGTAGAAAATGGTTGCAACTATCTGGGCGTAAGAGAGACGCGATTCTTTAGTTCACTGTGGTGTTTGCACATTCGAGTTCAGAACTTTTAACATCAACGATCAGTATCGAAGCGATAGCCTAGGTAATTCCATTAGTACAGAGCTACGAGACCAGTTCTTTGTCGCCTGCAGTGGCTACATGGCACCAATCGCAGCGAGCATACGATATGTTAGCAGGCATTTAGAGTTCGAATCTAGTTACGAGCTTTTCAATTTTATTTTTATATTATACTTGTAAGGCCATTCATAATAAATATTTAACGTTCTTAAGTCTCAAAAGTAATTTGCCACCTTTACAAAGAAAGCATACATCATCATCATCTGTTTACCCTCCAGGTTCGGCTTTTCCCTCGGACTCAGCGAGGGATCCCACCTCTACCGCCACAAGGGCAGTGTCGTGGAGCTTCAGACTCTTGGTCGGGGATACAACTGGGGAGAATGACCAGTACCTCGCCCAGGCGGCCTCACCTGCTATGCTGAACAGGGGCCTTGTAGGGGGATGGGAAGATTGGAAGGGATAGGCAAGGATGAGGGAAGGAAGCAGCCGTGGCCTTAAGTTAGGTACCATCCCGGCATTCGCCTGGAGATGAAATGGGAAACCACGGAAAACCACTTCCAGGATGGCTGAGGTGGGAATCGAACCCACCTCTACTCAGTTGACCTCCTGAGGCTGAGTGGACCCCGTTCCAGCCCTCGTACAACTTTTCAAATTTCGTGGCAGAGCCGGGAATCGAACCCGGACCTCCGTGGGTGGCAGCTAATCACGCTAACCACTACACCACAGAGGCGGACAGAAAGCATACATACGAAAGGAATAATAACATGCGACTTCCATATGACAAACGACTACAGGAAATGAAGCGCAGTGCACGTGTTGTCAACATTCTGACCCACCCATTCAACCAAGCAACTGCGCACGTTCGACTCGAAGACCAACTAACAGCGGTCTACACTTCATACGTAGGGCACATGAAACAGCATATCGTAATCCTAGCAGCAACGTGTGAGCACGTACTGTACGGTCAGCACGAAAGCAAACATTATGTATTCACGGGATGATTATGTGAATATGGTACTACTTTATGGAGAAGCAAGGCAAAATGCACGGTAAGCCAGACGCTTGTATCAAGAAAGATTTCCTGGACGAAGGCTGCCAACTGCAGATACATTTCGACGTGTTGAAAGACGGTTGCGTGCAACGGGGTCATTTCATACATTACCCCCCGTTCGGGATGCTCCAGTGACGTCTGGAAATAACGACGAAGCTGTTCAAAATGCAATTGCATACAACCCGCACACAAGCTCACGGGCCATAGGAAATGAACTGAACATCAGTCATGTATATGTACTGCGAATATTGCACCGCCATAAATTCCACCCTTTCCATCAACAGCTGCACCAGGAACTTCACGGAGATGACTTTCCAAAACGGATAGAATTTTCGCAATGGATATTACAAAGAGTTGAAGCTGATGCGAATTTCTTAATGGACATTCTCTTTAGTGATGAATCCAGATTTCACAATAACGGAACTGTTAATGGTCACAAGTTCCATTACTGGAGCGTTGAAAATCCTCACTGGATCAGGGGAGCTCGATTTCAGGTACAATGGGGCGTCAACGTGTGGTGCGGGATACTAGGTGACAAGATAATTGGACCATATTTCTTCGAAGGAAACCTCACGGGACTACGCAATCTAGAGTTTCTTCGTGAGTACCTCCCACTCTTATTGGAGGATGTGCCCCTTATGACACGGTTACGGATGTGGTTCCAGCAGGATGGAGCTCCCCCACACTGGTCGTTGCCAGTACGGAACCACTTGCATAGGACATATCCTGGACGATGGATTGGACGAGGGGGTCCGGTCACATGGCCGGCTAGATCACCTGACCTTACTCCACTCGACGTTTTCCTCTGGGGTTATTTAAAGGAAAGAGTCTATGAGCAGGAGCCTGAGAGCCCGAATCATTTACGGCGGCTTATCACGGAAGCCTGCAGGCAGATTCCACCACATATGTTGCAGCAAGCAAGAATGTCTCTCCTCCACCGTGCTCAGATGTGCATTAACGAAGCAGGTGATCATTTTGAACATTTGCTTCATTAATCGAATGGCCATGCATAAGCCCATCGCACCGCTGTCGGTACAATCTCACTTTATTGCAAATAGCTCTTTTAAGAGCTCCTTAAAAAACAAACATAGCTGAGTACCTGCAATATGAGAACTGATCATGATTTAGATTTGTCGTCAACAACACGACTCTCACGAACATCAACAACGCAATAAAAATATTCGTCGTACACAAGACTCGAACCGCCTACTAACGAACATCGGTACTCTCCTCTAACTTTTAGTAAGCTCGGCTATCACGGGTTGCTGTTTAGCGCTGTTGTGTTGCTGCTACTTCTAGTCATTCACCAATAATATTCCCTGTACAGGACGTTTCTGCGACACACAATTTTCACGATTCTTTACCATCAATCGGTATTTTATCATTAATGCTGATTTGCTTGACACGAATGAACGAATTATGGAAAGCGTTGTAAGAGCAGACATTGTAGTGAGTAGTCAAGGTCAATATTTTTAGGTTCGGCTATAATCTGCGGGTTGCATAAAACTGCGTGAATAGGGGCAGCTGTACCACCCGGTATATATAATAAGAGTTTTGTCTGTACATTGCTCAGAATTTGAAAATAATGGTATTTCTGTATCGGTCATGTCCATAGTAACAGGAAAATGCACTTTTTACTTTTCCGTAATTTATGTCTGTCTGTCTGTCTGTCTGTCTGTCCGTCTGTCTGTCTGTCTGTCTGTCTGTCTGTCTGTCTGTCTGTCTGTCTGTCTGTCTGTCTGTCTGTCTGTCTGTACACGCATCACGAGAAAACGGTTGAAGAGAATTTAATGAAAATTGGTATGTGAAGTCGGGGGATAAGTCCCTACAATCTAGGCTATACATCATTTTACTCACGCTGAGTGAAATGGCAGTTTAGGGGAAGGCCTAAAATTGAATTCTCAACTATTTATGTTATTAGTGGTCTAATGAAAATCGGTATGTGAAGTCGGGGGATGAGTCGCTACAATCTAGGCTATAAATCATTTTACTCACGCTGAGTGAAATGGTAGTTTAGGGGAAGGCCTAAAATTGAGTTCTCAACTATTTATGTTATTAGTGGTCGTATTTTAAAGAAAATGGGTATGCAAAGTTGGGGAATAAATTGCTACAATCTAGGCTATCAATAATTGTATTCACTCTGAGAAAAATGGTAGTTTAGGGGAAGGCCTAAAATTTAATTCTCAAATATTGTTGTTGTTGTCCTATCTTGATGAAAATCTGTATGCAAAGTCAGGAAATAAGTCGCTGTAGTCTAGGCTGTAAATTATGTTATTCACGCTGAGTGAAATGGTAGTTTAGGGGAAGGCCTAAAATGTAATTTTTAAATATTTCTTATTAAAAGTGTAATCGATGAATGCTACATAACTAAGGTTATATAGTATTAAATTTCCTATTATTCATGTCGTATACATTGTTACCGTACTGGCTATGATCACAAAGATATTCATGAATTTGGATTTTTGTTACAAAGTCCACATCAGCGCCGAGTAACGAGAAAATGGGTAAACAGTATTTAATGAAAATCGGTATGTAAAGTCGGAGAATAAGAAACTACAGTTTACGGTATAAAATATTTTACAAATCACAGATTCAAAAGAAAACTAAATGTCTAGGCCTACAATATAGAAAGCTCATAATATTGATCAACAATAACATTACATTGATCATTGTTTGTCGTGATGTGCTTTGTGTCTTCTGTTGTCCCTCATCTCCGGTAGATAGGATTACTGCTGCGTACAGAGTAATTTTTATTTGATTTCCGTCGCACCGACATAGATAGGTTTTATGGCGACGATGGGACAGGAAAGGGCTAGGAGTGCCTTAGGCCTTAATTAAGGTACAGGCCCAGCATTTGACTGGTGTGAAAGTGGGAAACCACGGAATACCATCTTCAGCGCTGCCGACAATGGGGTTCGAATCCACTATCTCTCGGATGCAAGATCACAGCTGCGCACCGCTAACCACACGCTCAACTCGCCCAGTCGTACAGAGCGTAACAGCCTGCCTGAATATTGATGGGAAGTAGCTGGGGAGTTAGATAACTTTCTTCTTTAGCATGCCATCCCTCTGGTTTATAAATTTTCTGATACTACTGGTACGTAACACACTGGATCATCATAGCATTCGAGCTATTCAATCCCTACTCTGAGGCACTGATTGGAATGAACAGTTTGCATATTTAGCGGAATAACGACAGATGAGTGTTCATGGCAATCTGCGGCCTGGTCATCCCAGCTCTGGAACTTTGGACTGTTAGATTGGCACCGCAATCTAACCGCAACACTGTTCGTTAAAAGTGATAAAATGTGCGGCTTTCCATTTGATCGAGTATTTATATGATAGCATTGCTTTTAGTCGCTACTTAATTACATTTTTGTAATGACCTATGTTGATTTCAGTTAGGAAAACCAAAAAGTCAGTCTTTCTGAGAATCCCGTAGCGAAGCACGGGTACATCAGCTAGTTTTATACTATATTGGGTTCAATATGTCGTAATAAGCGACATCATACTAAACGATTTTTGAAATACAGTGTTTATATATGGTTTAGACGGGACCGTTAGGTTTCTCCGGTATATCCAACACGTCGTTAAATGCGATGTCGCAATAAACGGTTCCGACTGTATTTGTATACAGAATATGTTCATGTGCAAAATAGAAATAAGGATAATATAAAAGTGGTCAGATGATTTGAGTTATAAAGCGATGTTTGTGTTAGCTCCCAAATGTTATAACGGCACTACCATGTGTTTATTCTTCTTCTTAATCGACAAACTAAAATACAATTCCTCATAGAAGTGATCTATACTCACATTTTAGACCCAGATCCTACTCCATATCCTTGTTCATTTGAAAGATTCCTTCAAACAATAGCTCGAGGCTGTCTGCTAGTTCCAAGACAGATGTTCCGTCAAGGTAATCCTCCGTGTCAGTCCGAACGGAACAGAACCAGTTGTTGCTTTGAAACGGACTGGCACACAGGTGAGCCTGTATAACTGATGTCAGATGCTCTTCGATGAGTACAGGAAAGAGTGAGGCAGATTTAACACTAACGATGTTTTAAACAGTACGGCAACTTGTCTGAATATCTATTATTATTATTATTATTATTATTATTATTATTATTATTATTATTATTATTATTAACAGCCTAGGTGCGAGCTCGTCTTCTGCTAATCTTATTCCTAAAAATGAGAAATAATAATAATAATAATCATAATAATAATAATAATAATAATAATAATAATAATGTCCGGCTCCATGGCTAAATGATTAGCGTGCTGGTCTTTGGACCAGAGGGTCCCGGGTTCGATTCCCGGCCGGGTCGGAGATTTTAACCTTAAATGGGTAATTCCCTTGGCTCGGGGACTGGGTATTTGTGCTGTCCCCAACATTCTTGCAACTCGCATAACACTATACTCCACCAGAATAACACGCAGTTGCATACGCATGGCAGATGCCACCCGCCCTCATCGGAGGGTCTGCCTTACAAGGGCTGTACCCGGCTAGAAATAGCCACACGAAATAATAATAATAACAATAATAATAATACTAATAAATGTAAACCAATAGCATTTTATTCAAATATGAAACACATTAAAATTTATAATTAATGTTATTACTTTTACGTTCCACTAACTACTTTTACGGTTTTCGGAGACGCCGAAATTTTGTCCCACAGGGGATGCTGGCAATTCTTGGGATATTCAATTATTACAATCAATCAATCAATCAATCAATCAATCAATCAATCAATCAATCAATCAATCAATCAATCAATCAATCAATCAATCAATCAACCAATCAATCGATAGATAAATAAATAAATAAATAAATAAATAAATAAATAAATAAATAAATAAATAAATATTGATCTGCATATAAGTGAGTCGCGCAGGTGGCAGATTATTTATCTGTTGTTTTCCTAGCCTTTTCTTAAATGATCGCAAAGAATTTGGAAATTTATTGAACATCTCACTTGGTAAATTATTCCAATCCCTAACTCCCCTTCCTATAAATAAATATTTGCCCTTGTTTTCTTGAATTTCAACTTGATCTTCATATTGTGATCCTTCCTACTTTTAAAAATACCAGACCTTCTTGGTCTACTAATGACATTCCACGCCATATCTCCACTGACAGCTCGGAACATACCACTTAGTTGAGCAGCTCGTCTCCTTTCTCCCAAGTCTCCCAGCCCAAACTTTGCAATATTTCCATAACGCTACTCTTTTGTCGGAAATCACCTAGAACAAATCGAGCTACTTTCTTTTTGATTTGTTTCCAGTTCTCGAACCAAGTAATCCTGGCAAGGGTCCTATACACTGGAATCTTACTCAAGTTGGGGTCGTACCAGACTTATACTGTCTCCTGAACATCCTTACTACAACCCCTACATACCCTCATAATCATGTGCAGGGATATGTAGCCTTTATTTACAATCCCATTTAGTTGATTATCGTAATGAACATCATTCCTTACATTAACACCTCGATACTTACAGTGATGCCCATAAGGAGCTTTCGCGTAGACATTTCTCTCCGGAAATTCACCGTTTGTAATAAATAAATTATTATTAAACCCAGAACCGTCTCTTGTGAGTATACTACAGTACCGTTACATGTATTCGTGTAGCTACCGCTAGCCTGATGCAGGCAGCCCTTGTAAGTCATACCATCAGATTAGGGTGGATGGCATCCACCCTTTATGAGAAACTTCGTGTCGGTGTGGTGTATGGGTTGCAGGAATGTTGGAGACAGCGCTAATACCCAGTCTCAGAGCCAAGGTAATTAACGGTTTAAGATTATAGTATCTCGATCTGGCCGGGAATCGAACCCGAGACCCTGAGGACCGAGCCAAGACGCTGACCACTCAGACATGGCCTTTGGACCAGAGGGTTCCGGGTTCGATTCCCGGCCGGGTCGGAGATTTTAACCTTAAATGGGTAATTCCCTTGGCTCGGGGACTGGGTGTTTGTGCTGTCCCCAACATTCTTGCAACTCACATAACCGGCCTGCATCTTGGTTTTGGCAATACGAAAGTGACCTAATATATGAGCGGTGCTAGCAACACAATTCCTCCTGCAGCCAGTCCCCCTTAGTAGATCACGTGTAAGTATGGCTTGTAGGGTAAGTTTCTGTATACATTCCAGTGGGCTTGGAAGAATAGTAAGGCACAGTGAGGAAAGCAACGGGAAACTACACAACTTTTTTGCTACTTGTTTAACGTCGGTCTAACACGGTGGCGGACGGATGGGAAAGAGCTAGGACTGGGAAGGTACCAATCGTTGCCCCAGCATTTGCCTGGTGTGAAAATGGGAAAACACGGAAAACTCTCTTCAGTGCTGATGACGGTGGAATTCGAACCCCCTATCTCCCGAACGCAAGCTCACAGCTAGGCGACCCTAACCGTATGGCCACTTCATTTTAACTACCTCAATCCTCATTTCCCTAGTATGCTTCAGGTTTTCTCGAACAGCTGAGAGTGGACCTGCTTTTGCAGTTTTCTTTACGTCGCACCGACACAGATAGGTCTTATGGCGTCGATGGTACAGGAAAGGCCTAGAAATGGGAAGGAAGCAGCCATTCCGTTAATTAAGGTACAGCCCCAGAATTTGCCTGGTGTGAAAATGGGAAACCACGGAAAACTCTCTTCAGGGCTGCCGACAGTGGGGCCGAACCCACTGTCTCCCGGATGCGAGCTCACAGCTGCGCGCCCCTAACCGCACGACCAACTCTCCCGGTGGACCTGCTTTTTGCTAACTGCTTAATGTCACTCTAATTCAGTTAGGTTTCGGCGACGAAAGGGTAGTGAAGGGCTAAGACTGGAAAGGAAGCGGCTAGGCCTTAATAATGAATAGAACGCGGAATTTTATGCAGTAACATAATAGAATGCAAACTAATTTGGTTATTCGGAGGTGTCGTCTAGGCCAGCCATTCCCAAGCTGTGGTCCGCGGACCCCTGAGGGGCCGCGACGATAATCTTTTTTTTATTTGCTTTACGTCGCACAGACACAGATAGTTCTTATGGCGACGATGGGATACGAAAGGCCTAGGAAGTGGAAGGAAGCAGCCGTGGCCTTAATTAAGGTACAGCCCCAGCATTTGCCTGGTGTGAGATTGGGAAACCACGGAAAACCATTTTCAGGGCTGCCGACAGTGGGGCTCGAAGCCACTACCTCCCGATTACTGGATACTGGCCGCACTTAAGCGACTGCAGCTATCGAGCTCGGTTGACGATAATCCAAGGGGTCCAAAATAATAATGTAACGTGTACGTATTTGAAGAGTGAAATTTTATTTTACACACAATTCATAGAGCATTATTCTAAATATAGGAACTATGTCTTCACCGTTGTATAACTTACATACAGTACATGTAACTCTTAATTTTACCAATGGACAGTACATAGCAGAGGAAAAGGAAGAAATACTACAAGGCAGTGTAAGTGATGTAATTGTGAGACACTGGGAATTGCTAGTATCCACACTTAAACCATATTTTGAGATAATATCTCGTGGATCAAAAATCTCTCCTTTGAAACTGAACATCAACTGTTCTGTCTTGAGAAGGATCAACTAACCGATGTATCTTGGCAGACAGAAAGTGAAAAATAAATCTAAATAAAATATGGGTGCAGAATCAGATGGTGTGGCATGTTTAGCTCCAGGAAGTTCCATTAATACATCTCAACTCCATGTCTCTCACTGATTTTCTTGTCCATGACATCCCCTATACCCTACAATTTCTAGAAAGGAAATGCTGCGTTTAACGCTTTTCATGACAATATACTCGTGTGAGTGTACCTTTTCTGCTTTCGCGCAAATGAAAATGAAGTACAGAAACAGAGCTAATGTAAAAGCTGATCTTCGGCTTCCAGTGACTACGCTTGTAAAACGTTTGGTCTGTGGAAAACAGCACCCTCCCACCCCCCTCCCATCGATCCAACAACCACAACAAGTGATTATTTTTCAAGTAAGATTCCAGATCCAGACTGTTGTAATACAACCTGTGACAATAAAGTTCGGTGAATGAAGTCAGAACGGTCGATCTGGCAACACTGGCGACACACGACGCGTAGCAGCAGGTTTTGACCACCTGCTCCCAACTTTGTTCAGTTGAGCATCGTGTGTGTGCTGTTTGACACAGTGCCTGTTTAGTGCGTTGGTTCCGAACTGCAAACAGGAACATGAACGACCAAAATATCAATGTACAGGCTTGTTTTAAGCTTGGCGAGACACCGAAAGAAACCCATGCGACGCTGGTACGTGTTTATGAAGATCAAGCGCTGTCCTTGAATTGTGTGTACTAGTGGTTCGCCCGTTTTCGATAATAATAATGTTATTTGTTTCACGTCCCACTAACTACTCTTTTACGGTTTTCGGGGACGCCGAGGTGCCGGAATTTAGTCCTGCAGGAGTTCTCTTACGTGTCAGTAAATCTACCGACACGAGGCTGACGTATTTGAGCACCTTCAAATACCACCGGAATGAGCCAGGATCGAACCTGCCAAGTTGGGGTCAGAAGGCCAGCGTCTTAACCGTCTGAGCCACTCAGCCCGGCACCCGTTTTCGAGGAGGCCGGGAAAGTGTTTCTGACAATCCCCGTAGCGGAAGACCGGCGACCGCCGTCAGTGACGAAAACATTGAAAAGGTGAGGACATTAATCACGAACGATCGGCGGCGATTAACTGTGCGCAGTATAGCGGATGAACTGCAGATTAACCGTGAATCCGTGCGACGAATCGTTACCCAGAAGTTAGGAAAGAGGAAAACGTGTTCTCGTCTTGTGCCGCATCACTTGACTGGCGATCAGAAGCAGGCACGTTTAGAGGCTTCACAGGATCTTGTCGAAACTGCGGATGCGACACCAAATTTCTTGAACTCTATTGTCACTGAGGATGAAACCCCGTGTCTCAGGTACGAACCTGAAACGAAACGGCAAAGCATGGAATGGCGTTCTCCGGGATCCCCTCGTCGGAAAAAGGTCAGAGCCGAAAAGTCACGCATCAAACTCGCTTTGAAAGGAAAGAGATTTGACGATATTCCTGACATCCAACGAAACGTGACGAGGATTTTGAACTCCATCCCAAAGGAAGCATTCTTGCAAAGTTTCCAGGACATGTATCGCTGATCTCAGCAGTGCATAGTTATGGGAGGGGACTATTTCGGAGGACAGTAAGGTCACTGTCGTGCATTCTTCGTCTATGTTGATTGTACAGGACTATTCACCGAACTTTATTGTCACAGGTTGTATTAGCCAAGTGTCACAATGTTTTATCATTTATGTGCATTTATAAAGTATCTTTATGTAAATGAAGTTACATTAAACTGTCAAAGAAAGTAAATATTAGTCCTAAACTATACAAATAAAATCAAACCTGGTATAATTACAAATGTCTGTTTTTTGTTGAGTGAAAATGCGGTATTATGTTTTGTGGCTAAGGGGTCCTTGGGACATGAGATATGCTCAGAAGTCCTCGGGGAGATAAAGTTTTTGAAACCGTGCTCTGAGCAGCTCTTCTGTAATGTAGTGAGAGTAACATAACTTGTAGTGGTCCTTAGGGGTCGACGGATGTTTGCAATCTCACCTATTACTGCATAAATTCCGGGCTCTGATAGCAATTAATTGCGCGTGGCCTCCAGAATGGCCTGATGCATGTCTTTCAAATTCACGTCGTATAGGCGACCGCCGGTAATCAAACCCGGGACACCTTGGGCCATAGTGACGGTAGTGATGATTATTGTTTTAAGAGGCAGTACAACTAGGCAACCGTCCTCCCCTTAGGCCATAATCCAGAATCCTAACCAATAATGGAAAGAGTACAAGAAAACAGTAATCGGGCAGAATTACAGTTAATTAAGTTAATAATATTTACAAATTACTTTTCAGCGAGTAGTCAGTAAAATTACAATTACGATTACTTTACAGTACGCTAGTCTTAAGGAAATCACTGCTTTACTTCGCACCGGGCTGGAAAAACACAAAGTTTGCAAGGAAAATATATCAATTTATTTTATATATGTGTGTGTGGGATTTTAGCAGATTATTAATAACAAACAGGCCTACATCGCAACTGGGAAATATACCAATGGCAATGGTCACGTACAGTAGTGTGATATTAAAGTTAAAACATAATTACCTAACAACAATAACTAGAGTACAACAAGTAATTCCATAGAGAGAACTTTTTACAAGAAACACTACTAGTTTAACACTCTAAATCCAGCGTCATCATTTACAAGATCACACACAACTTAAGTATTTCCAGTGCTTAACACTAAGTCATTAAGTGGCTATCCATCTACACTAGGCGAGACTAAACATGATAGTTTAGAACTTGCGAAATTATCATTTCCCATCATTTTTATTTGACTTGACGTCTTTTAGCGTTTATTTATCATT
This sequence comes from Anabrus simplex, assembly GCF_040414725.1. Lineage (NCBI taxonomy): Eukaryota > Metazoa > Arthropoda > Insecta > Orthoptera > Tettigoniidae > Anabrus > Anabrus simplex. The sequence goes on from NC_090266.1 coordinate 1,179,791,135, forward strand.
TACTCTTTTCTTTAACAGTTGGTTCTTACAATTCTCAGTACTAAGTACTAAGCTCTTTGGCGGAAAGTACATCATTGCATTTACTGAAAAGATGCGCTCCAGGGGCACTTGAAGGAATACCTGTGTTTAGTTTTAAGAACATCGTTGGGATAAGTACTGCTGATGCTGCTAGTTCTGCTGTAGAAGAGCTGAGAAAGTTACCTTCATCAGCATTTATTTTCCCCACTTGATGTATATCAGTTACTAGAAATTAGAATGTAACGATTACAGTCTTATTTCACGAAGTAAATGACGTCCGCCTCCGTGGTGTAGTGGTTAGTGCGATCAGCTGCCAGCCACGGAGACCCGGGTTCGATTCCCGTTTCTATCACGAAATTTGAAAAGTGGTACGAGGGCTGGAACGGGGTCCACTCAGGCTAGGGAGGTAAACTGAGTAGAGGGAGAGTTTCGATTCCCTCCTCAGCCATCCCCGAAGTTGTTTTCCGTGGTTTCCCACTTGTCCTCCAGGCAAATGCCAGGCCACGGCCGCTTCCTTTACTATTCCTTGTCTATCCCTTCCAATTATCCCGTCTTCACCCCACCCCACCCCCATCACAAGGACCCTGTTCAGCATAGCATGTGAGGCCGACTGGGTAAGGTACTGGTCCTCCTCTTCGGATGTATTCCCCGACCCCAAAGTCTCACGTTCCAGGATATTGCCCTTGAGGCGGTAGAGGTGGGATCCCTCGCTGAGTCCGAAAAAAAAGCTCTGGTGGAGAGGTAAACTGATTAAGAAAGAAATAAAGAAAGACAATTTTACTTTTTATAAAAAGTAACGGTTACAATTAAAAATAACTAAGAAAGTAATGCAATTACTTTTACTTAGTTACTTCCCAACTGTGATGCTAACCATATAGCCGTGGACCCAGTCAGCCATGGCCTTAATTAAGGTAAATCTCCAGCACTTGCCTAATGTGAAAATGGGAAAACATAGATAATCGTATTCACTGTTACCAATGGTGGGGTTCGAGGTCCTCATCTTCCAGACGCAAGCTGACAGGTGCGTGATCGCGGTCCGCACTACGCACCTAACTGGTTCGATGACAGTGGAACTGTTTGGGATCCGGCCAACCTTCCGGATTATTGTATTCAGGAAATTTACTAAGATAAAACTATGAAAAGTAGAGAAAGACAATGATGAGTGACTGGATGATCGATCATATTGATCTTCGGCGGCCATTTTAACACCGTTCTGCATTACTCATTACAGTAAAATAATAATAATAATAATAATAATAATAATAATAATAATAATAATAATAATATAAAATAAACAATAATACAAATATTATATTATATTATATTATATTATATTATTGTAATAATAATATATAATATTATTATTATTATTATTATTATTATTATTATTATTATTATTATTATTATTATTATTATTATTATTATTATTATTATTATTATTATTATTGGGTCTCTTCAACCCTCTCTTTTCATCAATTCTCACCAGCACTTGCTGTCTGGCTAGAGATACGCAACTTATATATCACCCAGTCATAACAATCGTTACCTCAGTATCAGCTTGGCTTTCACTGCCTAAACCAGTGTTTGTTGGCAATCACATGTATTTCTTTTCTTCAGCGCCAAGTTGCCTTCTTCGGATAAGTTGAAGGAACACCCGAGTTTAGTCTGGGTCTTATTCATGCCGCCCCCAACGTGCTCCTTGTATTGAAATACAATCAGAATTCGCCGGAATTCGAACCCGACACACCCATCTGTAAGGAATGTGGGCAACGTTTGTGATAAGAAATGCTCTTAGTAATAGCTAGTTGGAAAAAATTCAACGAGAGAGTAATATTATTAGGAATGATCTTCGGGAATACCATGCTAGTCTACCCTCTGTGGTCCTGTTGAATAAGTTGTTTATTTATTTATTTATTTATTTATTTATTTATTTATTTATTTATTTATTTATTTATTTATTTATTTATTTATTTATTTATTTATTTATTTATTTATCTATTTATTTATTTAGGTGGAACAGCGATACAATATTACATTCAATCTCGTAGAGGTACAGGCTCAAAGTGACACAGAAGCAACAACAAGAACCTTTTCCGTTCAATAATCAGGTCAGGACAGTACGAAATAAATATCACAATCAACAGCTCAATTATACGTAATATGAACAAAAAAGGCAGTAATTCCCTCCGTCCGGCTCAGTGACGCTCCAAGTAGATTGCTTGCTTTCTACCGCGATTGCAAAAGTTATTTCCTCCGACCTTTTAGCGGACTTGCTAGTTCACACGCTCCCCCATGCTCACTTTTTATATATTATTGTCTTCCTTTCCTGTGGTCCATAAAGCAGTGAAGTGTACACGGTTCTAACTCAATTAATTTAACCACGGATGGTGCATACCAATCAACTTTCAACAATACGTTTAATTATGGATAGAAAAAGAATGTTCACAGTCAATTTTCCTACTCTGCTCACTCCTATTTTAATTGTTGTTCAAATCTATGTTCACTCAGCCAATTAATTATATTGTTAGCAGATTCTTACTTGAACGGGAGCCGAGTACAGATTTGAAAATAGCTTTCCTACTGTATGTACTGAGTTAAAAGGTATTGAACCCGTAATCAAGGATATCACATACACCCTATGAACAAACTTCCCTACGGTTTATTTCCTAACAATTTTCGCGCTGCCTGTTTTCTCAAAATACTTATTTTCGCACTGATGAGGATTATTTGTAACAATTATAATATAAATTATTATTATTATTATTATTATTATTATTATTATTATTATTATTATTATCATTATTATTATAGCCCGGTCTATAAAGCCAAGAATAACGGCCGAGAGGATTCGTCGTGCTGACCACACGACACCTCATAATCTGCAGGCCTTCGGTGTGAGCAGCGGTCGCTTGGTAGGCCAAGGCCCTTCAAGGGCTGTAGTACCATGGGATTTGGGGGGGGTATTATTATAGAGAAAGTTGTTGTGTTAATAGATGTTAACTAGACAACGTCCAACAAAATTACTGAAATTTTAGTAGAGAATAAATTGGCTCCGAATGGAAGTTACCAGTGAGGGCCCCTGTCTAGAGTTACAGGTACAGTAAAACCCGATCAACAGCCTTAAAGGTGGAAGAGGAATCTTAACTCCCAACGGCAGAGAGAGAGAGAGAGAGAGAGAGAGCGGAAGAATCTAGTAGAGTAAACTATGAAAAAAATATTCATTTCGGACTAAAAATCCGATCTTATTTTGGAAGCTAATTTCTACCCTTACAACTCACAACTTCATTCTCCGAATGGAAATCCTCTGATAGAAACACTGCCCCAGGTGGTAGCCCGGAAGAGAAATACACCATTGCTCTTTGCAACGCATCGGGACCTAGTGTTCCGGAGAGTCTCAGCATCTGCGAGAAAGACGAGCCGGTGCGTCTTGAAACACCTTCCAAACTGAAATTGCTGAAGAACTACTTTTCTTGGACAATTAACATCAACTCACTTACCAGAGTTGGAAAATAAAAGGAACTAGAAAGGCTTTCGTACAAAAACCAAAACCAGATCCTAGCTGTACAATAGACCAGATTCCTGGACGAAAACATCATGGACACCAACCACTACAGATTATTCAAAGGAAAACAGGTGGTAAGAACAACAACAAACATAACTCTGCTCGGAACCTCCTCCTACATAAACAAGAAGACAGCAAGCAATGTCACAGACTTTACGTCAAAGTCTGAAATATTACCTCTACGACCAGTTAAATACAAGAGTAAGAAGTGCACTCTCATCATAAACAGACACGCTCAGATCAACGAAGACAACAAGAAGGCCATAGAAAGTGGTTGACTTCTGGAACCTTCTGCAAACCGAAATGAATCGGATACCGAAAAAAAAAACGCAAACATAAAAAATCATACCGTGAGATTTCAGCGCGCAGGTTGGGAAGGAAAGAAATTACAGAGATGTTGTAGGTGAATATTCAGCACGTACGAAGACGAATAGGAATGGGGAAAGGCTTATTGGACTATGCAATGCGTTTCAGTTGAAACAAATGTTAACGAACTCTCGAGAAAATAGAAGACATGGGTAACCCCAAACTCCGAACAAGGAAAATTCCAGTTGGATAATGCAGCGATAACAAGGAAAAACTCGACAGAGGTGATGAACGTCAAAATGATTTAAATGGTGATTTCGTTTCTGGAAACTCTCCTTCCGAGGTCAAAATCCGCTAACTCCAGTTAGACCAAAAGGGAGACCCACCCAAAATGATCAGATAAAAGACGAACCAAATGAACATCAATCAAGACATCATTAAACACTTCAGGGAAGAAATCCACACAAGTAAAAATGGGGAATTGGCAAGAACTATGCACAGGAATCAACGAAGCCTCGAAGAAGACAGTCGATCAGGCTAAGAGGAAAAGAGATAATAGGCTATGGTGGAGTAAAGAATGTGAGGAAGCTCTCAGTAAGAGAACCGAGAAACGCAGAAGAAGGAAATGCTTCGGAAAAGCGGAACACATGGAAAAATTTATGCAATAGACGAAAGAAACATCCAGGTTATTCCGAAGGAATAAACATTTGTTTGGGAAAGCTCATATGGAAATACTCCAGACCAACAGAAACAACTCCAGATATTGCTATCAGACTTTCAACAAATTCAAACGATACCAAGCGCCAAGTATGAGTTCAGAAATAAACAGGAAAAAATCGGTCTGAACAGTTAAGAAAATTGTGACTGAGAATTTAGAACTCAAAACATGAACGGTATATAAGTACATTTGACTTCCAATCAAAAAGATTAATTAATTAAAAATAAATAATCTGGTGAGACCATGCAGTAGAATGGACTAGAAAAACCTGCAGTAGAAGATCGGATCGTTTCAGGTCGATTTTATGGCGCAATTAAACTCTAATTTTCTTGTTTGTTGAAATTTCACTGATTCAATGCAAACTTGAATTAGTTTCAATTTCTTTTCAGACTTATACCGGAATATTTCAGATTCCAAGAGCATTTCTCATTAAAATTCTTCAGAAAATCGATATTGTAATAGAGTTAAATTTTGTCAGAATGATTAGGGAATAATTTATGGTGTACCATCCCATTTGTTTAATTTCCCTTTGGATGCATCTCAAAAGCACAAAATTTTAAAGTTAACGATCATTCTTCACCATCTTAGTTTAACAGGATGGCTTTATTTCTTTCAATAAATCATGCAACATTTCTTCTATCTAGGATAAGTATTATTTGCCGAATCCTGCCCATATCCTCGGATCCACATATTTAATTAAGCATGTCAGTTCCTTACTGAGGCACCCCTGGAGGTACCTCATAGTACTCCAATGGCTATCTGTGCTTTATCAATATTATCCACTCTATAAACGGGCAAAATACATACTTAGGCCTACAAACATACACCAAATGTGTTGACCATGCGGTTAGAATCGCGCAACTGTGAGCTTGTATTTCGAAGATGGTAGATTCGAATCCCACCACCGACAGCCCTAAAGATGATTTTCGTGGTTTCCGATTTTCACAACAGGCAAAAGGTGATACCGCTACCTTCCCAGTCCTAGCCCTTTCTCACTCCTACGCTGCCAAAAATATTCTGTGTTAGAGCGACGTTAAGACACTGGGAAAAAATCATACATACTGTATGCCTTCATAATATACTTTTTTACAATTTGCTTTGCGTCGCACCGACACCGGTAGGTCTTATGGCGACTATGGGATAGAAAAGGCCTAGGAGTGGGAAGTAATCGGCCGTGGGCTTAATTAAGGTACAGCCCCAGCATTTGTCTGGTGTGAAAATGAGAAACCACGGAAAAGCCTCTTCAGGGCTGCCGACAGTGGGGCTCGAACCCACTATCTCCCGGATACAAGCTCACAGCTGCGGGCCCCCAACCGCACGGCCAACTCGCCCGGTCATTACAGACTGGTGTCCCTTATTATTATTATTATTATTATTATTATTATTATTATTATTACTCTGATCATCTCTTTATCTGTAGACTACCCTCGACCAGGTTCGATTTGCACTTCTTTGTGCCATCAGCACATCTTCGATATGATGCTAGCGATTCTGAGTTCGAGTTGCCGACCCCTGATCTATTGGATTTGAGAAAGAGAGAGTGGTAGCTAATTAGCCATTCCCAGCATAGCTCTCCCCTCGTTAATCTGCCGTCTCCCATAAGTTCCACTCTCTCGAGTGTACCAGCTTTCCTCGAACGGGTTGGATATGCACGTTACACCTTGTCTTGTATTCATTACGAGAAACCACTTCGTCACATGACTTCTAAGTCTTCCTCACCAATGCACATTCCGAGATTTGGTACATAATTAACAGGTAACCGCTACCGCGAATTTTCATTAACTTAAGAGATAGCTTGAAGTACCTCATTTTTATAATTAAATAGGAGTGTTTCTTGCAAGCTAAAATTTGCCATGCATGAAGAATGTAGTTAACAACGACAAAGTGCGTTTAGCGCTCAATAGTGATCAAAAGAATGTCTCATAGTATTTTATGGATAGTTACACAGACGCTATTGCTCACAACAAAGACGGAAATTGTTTTACCAATCTTCACATTAAGATACGATCACAATGGAACCTGTC